>NW_026945665.1:897500-1010000 GCF_034702125.1 Engraulis encrasicolus
ACAGAACCATTAGAATAGAATAGAATAGAATAGAATAGAATAGAATAGAATAGAAAGCCTTTATTGTCATTATACAAAATATACTTAGATTTGAGCTTCCCTACAAGGTGCACGCTTTGTAGGATTATATTACATGTAGGAGGATTTTACAGAACCATTACATACCATTACATTTCATTTGGCAGACGCTTTATATCCAAAGCGACTTTCAAAAGAGGACATATACTTGTACACCAGGCGTCTGTGACATCTCTATATGCCTACTTTACTAGATAACACTCTACAATAAAGGTACATGAATAATACGATATTAACTTTGCCAACTAACTTGGCATCATCTTCAAGCTTCATGCAACACTACAACGCACACGCACAAACAAATAAACACATATAAAAACCATCCCATATATTGGGAATAGCACAACTCATGGCTATTCATAATCCTGCACACGCAAGCTCAATTTGAATCCAAAGGCTTCTAAGGTCCTCCAAGGAATCATCTCTCTCTCTCTCTCACACACACACACACACACACACACACACACACACACACACACACACACACACACACACACACACACACACACACACACACACACACCTCTCTCTCTCTCTCTCTCTCTCTCTCTCTCTCTCTCTCTCTCTCTCTCTCTCTCTCTCTCTCTCTCTCTCTCTATCTGTATGTCTGCATGGGTTGATAAAATATTGTCACAAGGTAGGCAATGCTGCTTCATCTCTGATCAGTCATTACAGTCCATCTCCAGCAGGGGGCCCTCTCTCACCACACAAGTCATATGAGAGATATGGTGCATGAGAATGTGCACTTTGCCATTTAATGCATTCTGGTTAGAAGTTGTGTGTGTGTGTGTGTGTGTGTGTGTGTGTGTGTGTGTATGTGTGTGTGTGTGTGTGTGTGTGTGTGTGTGTGTGTGTGTGTGTGTGTGTGTGTGTGTGTGTGTGTGTGTGTGTGTGTGTGTGAGAGAGAGAGAGAGAGAGAGAGAGAGGGAGAGAGAGAGAGAGAGAGAGAGAGAGAGAGAGAGAGAGAGAGAGACAGAGAGACAGAGAGACAATTATCTCACTTGGAGGTAAGCGTTATAGGAAACATTATCACAGTCAAAAAAAATATGGCTTTTATTTACAGGCCTACACAGAAAGCAAAAATACTATGTGAGAGCAACATACCAAACTACAGACTCTTTCACTGGCACTTCAAATTCCCAACTCCCTAAAAGTCAGAGATGGAATATCACTGTAGCGGCTTTCCACACATCGGTCATGATGTTGATTGGAGCAACATTAGCTCCCCTTTTGTAGTCTGAAACCGGGACACTTCGTGCATGACTGAAGGACAATATTAGGCGGGCAGGTCTGGGGGTCCTCCCCCAGGAAAATGTTTAATTTTTTTAGATGCAATTTCCTGCATTCTGATCAATTTTAGGGGGAGGAATGACAAATCACAACTGACTCCTTCAGACTTTTTATACAAACGCTGGTTGCCATTAACTGTGTCAGGTAAACATGTAATCTTTTCCATATATTTACTTTGATAGACATGGCGCAATGTAGTGGGTGGCCAAAACCGGGACATATTTGTGTCCCGAGAGGGTTTGCTCGGGACCTGGGACACACAACTCCAAACCGGGACTGTCCCGGTCAAACCGGGAAGTCTGGTCACCCTACCCCTACAGCTGTCATGGTGCTGATTGGAGGAACATTAGCTCCCCTATAACTGTCATGATGCTGATTGGAGCAACATTAGCTTTCCACACATTGGTCATGATGCTGATTGGAGCCACATTATCTCCCCTACAAGCTCTTTCGGCCGCAAGCTCACAGCAAACACTCCCCCTGTATGTAGAGTAAACACTCCCCCTGTATGTACAGTAAACACTCCCCCTGTATGTACAGCAAACACTCCCCCTGTATGTACAGTAACAGTAAACACTCCCCCTGTATGTAGAGTAAACACTCCCCCTGTATGTAGAGTAACAGTAAACACTCCCCCTGTATGTACAGTAACAGTAAACACTCCCCCTGTATGTACAGTAAACACTCCCCCTGTATGTACAGTAAACACTCCCCCTGTATGTAGAGTAAACACTCCCCCTGTATGTACAGTAAACACTCCCCCTGTATGTACAGTAACAGTAAACACTCCCCCTGTATGTACAGTAACAGTAAACACTCCCCCTGTATGTACAGTAAACACTCCCCCTGTATGTAGAGTAAACACTCCCCCTGTATGTAGAGTAAACACTCCCCCTGTATGTACAGTAAACACTCCCCCTGTATGTACAGTAAACACTCCCCCTGTATGTACAGTAACAGTAAACACTCCCCCTGTATGTACAGTAAACACTCCCCCTGTATGTACAGTAGCAGTGGGTCATGTGTTTGTTCTTGTCCACGTCTGTTCATTTTACTGCTGTTACATTTGTCATTATTTTCTCTGTCTTTCTCTTTTGTTTTATTATTTTGCGAAATATTGAAATACAAGGATATGATTTCAGATTTTCTCCCTCATTTTTTAAATGTAAATGCTGTGGGGAGTTCTGTTTGATGGGATGTTCATGTTTTTTCCCATGTTTTTGTCTTAACTTATAATTAGCTGATTTCAGTTAAATTGTTCACTTCAATAAATATCCCATTTAGAACCTGAGCCATCTCAGTTCTGTTTTCTTGCATTGTGAAGCCAGACCTAGCAGGCTATAGTGGTGTCAACAATAATCAGCAATCGGCAATGCACCGCCATGCAGGACATGGACAATTCAATTCAATGCTGCAAGTTCCATAATCGATGCAGCATATTTTTTCAAGTTTCCCAACTACTTCTGTGGATATTTCGGGGACGAATAAAATATTAAATTAAATAAAATCACTTCAAAGCATTGAAAACTGATAAAATATTTGCTTTGTTCTCAGTAGAAATGTAATGCATTGCAGTGCATTGTAGAATTGAATTGAATCAATTCGAATCACTACCTCCCAAATCGTAATCGAATCAAATCGGGAGGGCAGTACCATTGCACACCACATCCACAAAAGAGTGTAGTACTATAGTAGTAATGTATTAATAAAGTCCCTGTGCACTGTCATAGTAGTGTAGTACAATGGTAGTAATGTATTACTAAAGACCATGTGTACTGTCATAGTGGTGTAGTACTGTGATAGTAATGTATTACTAAAGGACCTGTGCACTGTCATAGTGGTGTAGTACTATGGTAGTAATGTTTAGTTTATTTAGTTTATTCAGTTTAGTTCAACAGGGACCATGCACAATACACATTGATTACAGAAGTAAAAAGATGGCTTGTGCCAGATTATAGCTATATAGCTAATTTCCATCTGCAGTCCCTGGACAGGTAAAACAAATATTAAAATACAATAACATAGACAAGATATAAACAAGTAAGCACATCCATAGGCCATAGGTCAAACACACACACACACACACACACACACACACACACACACACACACACACACACACACACACACACACACACACACACACACACACACACACACACACACACACACACACACACACATTAAAATGGCAAACAGTGTGAGTCATATTTTAAAAACATATGATTAATGTTGACAAGACTGGTTGGTTAATATCCATTTTTTCACACCCCTTGAGAAGGCCTGATCATCAGTAATACTTTTTATGTTACTGGGTAGACTATTACATGTTTTGGTTGTCCTGAAGGAGAAGGTTGACTGAGCAAAAGCAGCTCGTCGGATTGGGAGACTACAATCACCCCTAATGGTGGATCTTGACGTTCTGCTCATCAATTCAGAGCAGGGTTGAACAAATGTTCTTAGGGGTGGGGGTGCTGCATTGTGAATAATTTTATGGATTAGCCGCAGATCAGAAAATTGTATGATGTTTTCAAGGCTGAGCATATTATACTTGCTCAGTATAGGACAATGGTGGTACTGAAAAGATCTTCTATCTAGGACCTTCAGGGCCTGCTTGTATAGTGAATCAATGGATTTTAAGACAGTCTTGTTGGCCTGGGACCAGCTTGATAAACAATAATGCAGGTTTAGTAATGTATTACTAAAGGCCCTGTGCACTGTCATAGTGGTGTAGTACTATGGTAGTAATGTATTACTAAAGGCCCTGTGCACTGTCATAGTGGTGTAGTACTATGGTAGCAATGTATTACTAAAGGCCCTGTGTACTGTCATAATTCTGCTTTAACCCTATCCAGACCGGGCTTTTTTGGCATTCCTGGGACCGGGGGGGGGGGGGGGGGGAATGGCGTATGACCACCAGCCAAAGAACTATGAATGACATGAGTTTGGTGTCATTATTGGATATTGACATCATTATGACGTCATTTCCTGATTTTATTGGCCAAAATGTCACCTTAATGTATTTTCCAATACATCAATTTTGGTTATTATGTGCTTCAGACCACTTCAAATGTTCACAAGGGTGTCTGATGCTAATGAAAATGTAAAAAAATATGAGAAGTGATGATGATGAGACTTAGATCAGTGATTTTTGGTCAGGCGTACCTGTCAGAAAACCGTTGCCATGGCAACAACAAAAATGATAAACCTAATCTCTGTAGCCAACTTCATGTTAGGAAAAGTCACAAAGTTTCGTAGTCCTAGCTTTAGTCATTCAGGAGTTATACGACATCAAAGTTGGACATCAAACTTTTAGCCCCCACCCCCGAACGGTCTGGATAGGGTTAAAGGTACACTGTGCAGGAAAAAGGTACTGCAAGTATGCTGATCATTGGAACTAGGTTGCCTATTGCCAAATTTGATATTTTCATGAAAATTTACAAAGTAATGAAGTAATATTTTGTAGTACTGCCCAAGTACAGTCATTTTTGCAGCTAAAAAAGTCTATTTCTGGAAATTCAAAATGGCGGACCATGGAGAAGATCCCCCTTTTCATGTATAAAAATTGCAATTTTTCAAGTCATAGTGAATACATCTCAAGGGGCTATCCTTGTAATAAATAAATAAATTAATTAATTAATAAATAAATAAATAAAAATAATGAATACTTAGAATTTGATGGTGGTGGTAAGTATTCGTGAAAAAGGTAACATTAGTGAATGGGTAGCATAACTTATGGACATAAACAACTACAAATCTTGCACAGTGTACCTTTAAATACAAGATTCATAATTCTTAACTATACACAGACCATGCAGTTCCTTAATAGTAATTTTCAAACTCTTAATTTTCCTCATAGTAAAGTATGGCACACACATTTCATACACTGCAACGTCCAGTAGCCTACTCATAAACATTGTACATTGAATATATAAGGGTTTACCACGTGTCCACCATGACCAGTAGGGGGTGCAAAGCTTCATAACAGACACAGGGGTGTCAGCTTGGGCATCGAGAGATAGTGAGCGCGCAAAGCGCACGAGCAAAACATTTTTTTTTGCAGTTATTCATTTTAAAAAGCTTGTAAATTAAATCTATTATCGTAAGTAGTGCATTTGTGCTATTTTGTGCACATTCTGTACATTACTCTATATGCTACACGTGAGCTAAATTCCAAGGTGGCAAAGTTGTTTTGTTTTTTGTGAAACTCATACCGGGGCACAGCAAATCAATACCCAGGCACGTGCCCCTGTAAAATAGGTCTGAACAGGCCCCTGAACAGACCAGCTGTAGCCTATCTGTAACACACCTCAGTAGCAGTGTTGCCAGATTGGGAGGAATTTAGCGCAATTTGGCAGTTTTTGAGAAGCTTTTGGGCGGGATTTGGTGTTTTTTTCAGCCGTTTTTGGCCCATAAACGTCAATGTTATTTGTTGAATATGTCGCAATTTGGCGGTTTTTGAGAAGCTTTTGGGCGGTATTTGGTCAGACACATCTGGCAACACTGCTCAGTAGATTCCTAACAGTCTCCTCCTACCTTGGCATCAGACCAAGAGAACAGGGTGCAGTCACATGTTCAAGGAAGTATTTTCTGAAGTATTTTGCACAATGCAGTACAACCACACCAGCAAAGCATGATCATATGGCAGGCCAGCAGTTGGTGTTAGAGAATCTTAGACAATGCTGTGAAGCAGACTGAGTTAAGATTTGGGTGACGCTTGGTCTGTCTGTAAGAATTAGTATTTATTTTTGTTAACCTACCTCTGTTAAGTCCATCAAAACATCAAACATGGTGGCGGACCTGATTTTTACTGACATCTTTGAGTAATCAGTTTCATGGATGTGAAAACCCAGATATCCCACATATTCAAAATCTTTCTGACCAAATCCTGGAGATTGTCAAATGTGTTGATGAGTTTGCAAACCTCCTCTGGAGTCTAGAGTGAATCCAAAGCTTGTCTAACCGGCTGGTCTACCCTTTATCAAGACGTGGGGCTCTAAAATGAAAACCGATTTCTTTTGCCTCCAGTTTAAAAGTGTAAGGCAGTCTGCTCTCTCAGGCACACAGAGGATATGTAGGAATTATAATCAACCGGAAATATTCACAAGTAAGATAAAAGTTTTCCCCTTCAATTCCTGCATCCATATGAATAACCACTAAGGCTTACTATCCTGTATCCTATCTGTACTCCTGTGTTTATGTTATTGTTCTGATTAACAGTTTCATATCCTATACATTTCAGGGGACCTAGAGAAGGTGTGGTCTGTTGTAAACGTGGCTGCCTTCAATATAGGCCTAAAGTGCAGGGGGAAATCCTGGTTTGCATTCATAGTCCGGCCCTCTGAGAACTTTTACGGCCCTTGGAGGAAATTGAAAAGGCCCCTCAAATGAAAAAGGTTCAACTTCCCCTAGTAACAGAGAACGGAAAAAAAACGTTTGACTTTGGTTCTCTAAAGGTTTGGTTATAAGTGTGTGTGTGTGTGAGTGTGTGTGTGTGTGTGTGTGTGTGCGCGTGTGTTGCAGCAGGCTGTGTGGAGCTAGAGTGGCATGGGGGTGGGGGTGTATTTCTAGTGTAGATTCATTTACTGCTAAGTCTTTGACATGCATTGTAGTTCATTTTATCCATTTTAGTATACCAGCCACAGGCAAAAGTTACCATCAAACCTTCCTGCTCGATTGAATGCAATGCTACTGTCATACTATGTATCTTCTTAACTCATCAGTTTTAATCCTGTGTGTATTTTTGTCAAGTATGTTTGTAAACTGAAATTGTGTGCTTACATTTATGTTGGTGTTGTAATCTGTGTTGGTGTTGTTGTTGTATCTAAATTTCCCCACTTTTCATTGCGACAGGTACAAATTGCTTGCATTATATTATTGCACATTACTGCTGTACAGGCTTGGCGAGACGCAGCAAGGAGAGACCAGGCTCAGGCAGAAGACAACACCATGGACCTCAACACATTCCACACCCGGTGGAGATGGACGAGTGACCTGACCTGAGATTTTGTTTTCTTTTCAGATCTACACCTCCACCACCATCATGTACGTTTTTTCAGTTATTTGATGTGTTAACATGGGTTTATGTTTTGAAATTATATGCATAAGAAGCCCACTATTAAAGGAATTACATTAGTGTCATCTTTCTATCCAGATATGTCAATGCCTCACAGCTGTGAAGCTGCCACTCCCTCCCAAACTCATGGCACAGCACCCAGCCATTCGGAAGATTTGAGGCACAAACATCATCCATTCAAAAACATCTGGAATGGTAAAGAGGAGGGGGCTTCTGGTATTGCTGTTGTTATAAAGTGTATGCGCTCCGTGTACTTGTTGATGTCCATACAGCAAAAGTGTTTTGAACTAAAATGAATTTCATCTCAATTCCACCTGTAGTCCTGGAGGAACACAAGAAGACCCTTTTGAGGATAACAGAATTCATAAAGTACATGGTAAGTAGGCCTACTACACACATATTCACATACAGTATGACATGTATATTATGTTCTTACACTAAAATGAATTATATCACAAATGTAGCCATGGAAGA
Organism: Engraulis encrasicolus; assembly: GCF_034702125.1. Classification (NCBI taxonomy): domain Eukaryota; kingdom Metazoa; phylum Chordata; class Actinopteri; order Clupeiformes; family Engraulidae; genus Engraulis; species Engraulis encrasicolus. Next base: position 905,419 of record NW_026945665.1, read on the forward strand.
GCACATGGGGCCAATGACAAGGAAGATGGAGGTTATGGAGAGGAAGTCCATGACTTTGAAGGCTGCCATGGCTTTGAACATGCCACGACCTGCTGTTGGTCTCAACCAGAAATGAGAAACCAAATGGTAATTATTTTGGCATAATTATGTGAATTATGTGTTGCTGTATATAATGTATAATGTACTGGTTTGGCTAATGAAGATAGACCACATAATGTTTTCCATATTAGTTTTCATATTTCATTTTCATCATCTGCTTTAATTTTTGTAGACCTTGGGAAAGCCTGGGATGGGCGAATACGGCAGCTGCTGTCCGCCGTGGGTGGCTACCCACACACCATGTCCTGGGACATTACAGCCTGAGGAGGAATAGAACGTGCATGCATTCCAGAACCTGACCCTTTGCAAAGTTATAACAGGTAAGATTAGCAGGTATATTCTCCGTAAAAAATATCTGTGTAAATCTGTTATGCCAAGTTTGATTCAGATTTAAATGTCCCACCTTTCTTTACATCCATTTGCAGAGACCTACACGCAGAACTTCTCTGTCCTGCAGGAAGCGAATATTGAGAATAGCATTGGGCATACTCTGAAATTTGGACTACACAGATGGTAAATTAAACTTCAGTGTGTCTTTTATCAATCAATGAATAGTCACAATAAGCTAATTAAATGAAACATTGGTAGGCTACTAAGTTGGTTTAAACTTTTTGTTTCTTATTCTTTTTAGGTCAGCTGGTCCTCAAGACTGAAAACACACACCAACATTTTTATTTTCTGTATTTTATTTATTTATAGTTTTTATTTATTTATTTATTTTACTTTGAGCCTTGATGGCATTTTATGATGAAATTGTAATATAATGTTGCACTGTTCTCACCCATGTTGAATTCCTGATATTTGTCAATTAGGCATTCCCTCAGCCTCAAGACTGGAAACACATTATATGCACTCACATCCATTTTTGCCATCTTCATTCTTATTTTGTGCATTTTACATTGTTTGCTTTTGTTGTTTGTTTGTTTTTTTTGCCTTGTTTGCATTTTATTATGAAAAAACATTGTAATGTTGCACTGTTACCCTCTTACCTATGTTGTATTCCTGATATTTTCCTATTAAACATCATCATCCTTCAACATTTGCCTTGTCATTTCAAATGCATTCAACACTTTAATAATGAATTAGGCCTACAAACTACAGAAATATGACAACATTATGGGCATTTCCCATTATGTTGTCATATGTCTGCAGCTTGTAGGCCTAATGGGAAATAGCCTGTGCAAGAAGGTTACTATAATGTTGTAGGGGAACCTTTTGAAAACCAACATGAACACGAATAAAGGAACGGTGAAAAAACGTAGATGAACCGACCGGGAACCATACAAAAAAACGTTCTGGGAACAAAAAAAAAACTTTCCTGTTAACCAAATTATAACCATAACAGACCCAAAAAACAACGTAAAATAACCGGAAAAAAAACCAACGCCTCATGTTCCGGGAACATTCTCGGAACGGAAAATTGTTAGTAGGGTCCCCACCCCTGGTCTAACAGTTTCAGCCTGATTTCACCAGATGCAGCATAGTGGAGTTTATAGCACATTGAAAGGCCTGATACTGTGTAACTTGTTCTCTGGTATAAAGTACTATATGTCCATAGATTCAGACAGATTTCTCTAGATCAGGGCTATTCAAATGGTGACCCTGGGGCCAACTGCACCAGAATCTTGTAATCAGGAGAGATCCGTCGCTACGTGGGCATCTAACTTAGACGCGCCTAGAATAGTTGTTTGGAATGCTGACGTTGTGATTGTGTAATTCTGTGGATGATGTGCATGTTTCTACAGAGTTATCCCTTAGATACCGTAGGCATTCCAAACCAAGATTCTATGTGCGTCTGACTTAGTTGCACGTTTTGGCCAATCCCATTTGTATTTTCCCACAAGTCCCTTGAAATACGTTTTTTTGGAATTTAGAGATTAAAGTACGGGTTCCGCATTGAGCTGAAACGGGACACGGGACGTTAAAATGCCATTAGATCTAAGGAATGCAAAACTTTCTGGGGGAGTACCCCCAGACCCCCGAACTCAATTAAGTGTCCCGTATACTACTTATGACAGTCACTAACCATGATACATATACGTACATTTCGCCCCTTTCTTGGGTAGAATTTGAAAAACTGGCCCTCGTTGCCATTTGATTGAATACCCCTGCTCTAGATACAGCTTTACATGTAGCGGGGGTTATCTCCCCTCTCCTTTGAAGTTTGCAGAGGGAAAAGACTGTCTGCGTGTGTGTGTGTATGTGTGTATGTGTGTATGTGTGTGTGTGTGTGTGTGCGGGCGTGTGTGTGTGTGTATGTGTGTGTGTGCGTGCGTGTGTGTCTGTGTTTCTGTGTGACTCGACCATTTTAATGGGCAACTACAATCACCCCTGGCACCCAGTCTTTCCCAATCAGAGAAGCCTGTTCAGCTACACATTTACAGATTCCATACCATCACCTGCAGACACAGACAGGCTACAGAGGTCCTTTGTCCCCAGCTGGACAGACAGGCTGCAGAGGTCTTTTGTCTCCAGCAGGACAGACAGGTTACAGAGGTCATTTGGCACCTCCAGGACAGACAGGCTACAGAGGTCATTTGTCACCTCCAGGACAGACAAGCTATGGGGGTCCTTTGTCCCCAGGGCCATCCAGCAATTCAACACTACATAGAAAGACACACAGAAAGGTATTGTCATGCAGTAGGTGACTTTACCACATAAACCAACTTCCACACCTACTGGGCTCCGACTGCCAAATGGTAATACCTGATAGTCCATTATTACATAGTCATCACAACCATAACACATGATAGGTCTAGACCAGCACAGCCCCAACACCCTATAGGCTGAGGTCCATGTCACTCATCCTTACCCTGACACCTGATTGGCCTTGAAGTGTCCCACTTGCACATACTGTATGTCCTGTACGGGTCATTTCACAAGAAAACATACACTTTGGGAACCAACCGACCCAGATTTGTATAAAACTTAAGTGTGACTTTTCAGTGGCAAGGTTGCCGTATTTGTAGTCTGAGCTGATGTGTATGTGAGTTTACAGTATGTACTCAACTTAAAGGGACACTGTGCAGGAAATGGTCAAAAAAAAGTACTGCAACTATGCTGCTCATTGAAACTGGGTTGCTTGCCAAATTTGACCTTTTCATGATAGTTTACCAAGTAATAAACTAATATTTTCAAGTATGGCCCAAGTACAGTCATTTTTGCAGTTAAAAATGGCTATTTCAGGCGGACCATGGAGAAGATCCCCCTTTTCATGTATGAAAAGTGCCATTTTTTCAGTCATAATGAATACTTAGAATTTCATGATGGTGGTAAATATTCATGAAAAAGGTAACATTAGTGAATGGGTTGCATGAATTCTGGAAATAATCAACTAAAAATCTCACACAGTGTCCCTACTTAGCATCTGCACTTGTTGGTATGTAGGCTATATTTTCTGTATCTCTCTCTCTCTCTCTCTCTCTCTCTCTCTCTCTCTCTCTCTCTCTCTCTCTCTCTCTCTCTCTCTCTCTCTCTCTCTCTCTCTCTCCAGGCTTCAGTCCTGCAGTATGACAGCAGAGGGCTGTGCTGCTCTGGTCTCAGCTCTAACTTCAAACCCCGCATCACACCTGACAGGGCTGGATCGGAATGATAATAATCTGTGATCTGTAAACATACGTAGACTCATACATGTTATCTGATTCAATAGAGTTAATCTAGAATCAATGAATTATCATCCTCACTGTATAGTCTAAAGAAACTTTTCTCATGGTTTTAGGGCATTTCTGGCGCCCCGAGACATCTCGTCGGCCCTGCATTGTACGCTGACTAACAGTTTAGTAGATAGGTAATAAACCTTTGGAAGTCTATATAGCCTAATACCACAGGCCTGCACCCGCACGCCTGCTACAGAGAACCCGCTTTACAGTGATGTCTCTATCAACTAACAGGGCATCGTCTACAAGCTTCATTCAACACTGCAACGCACACGCACAAACAAATAAACATTTACACCCACCACCCACTTAATTAGGAACACCTTTCTCAGGGATTCTCTTATGCATATCTCGGTTGTAATGAGTGGTTATTTGACTTAATATTGCCATTTTAGCAGCTTAAACGAGTCTGGTTATTCTCCTCTGACCTCTGCCAACAACAAGGCATTTTTGCTCACAGAATCGCTGCTCACTGCATTTTTTTTTCTTTTTCGTACCATTCTGAAGGTGTAAGCCCCAGAGATGGTTGTGTGTGAATATCGCAGTAGGTCAGTCTTTTCTAATCTCAAATTAAATGGACTGCATATTTGTGTCTATCTGTGGTTATATCCTGTTTTATACCCTGTGAGACCAAAGGCAATTTTCATGCTTGCATGATAATAAATGTATTATCTATCTATCTATCTATCTATCTATCTATCTATCTATCTATCTATCTATCTATCTATCTATCTATCTATCTATCTATCTATCTATCTATCTATCTATCTATCTATCTATCTATCTATCTATCTATCTATCTATCTATCTATCTATCTATCATTTATACATCGCCTTTCCACTCTTTAGAGCACTGCAAAGCGCTTTACATTGTATGCCTCACATTCACCCATTCACACTAACATTCACACTCACATTCACACACCAGTGGCCATGGCTACAGGGCATGCAGGGTACCAACTTGGGGTTGAGTATCTTGCTCAAGGACACAACGACAGGGTCAAGCCGAGCGGGGCTCGAACCTGCAACCTTTGGGTTGCCGAACGGCTCCTCTACCATCTGAGGCACACCCGCCCCTGCACTAGATCATCTCGACCATGTCTACATGCACAAATGCATTGAGTTGCGACCATGTGATTGACTGATCAAAAATTTGCAGGAAATTATGAGGTGTTCCTAATATAGTGGCCGTGTGTGTGTGTGTGTGTGTGTGTGTGTGTGTGTGTGTATGTGTGTGTGTGTGCACTGTAAAAAATGCCTGTTGAAATTACGGCAAAAAACTGTCAAATTGCAACAGTCAGTGACCGTAAAATGTAAAACAGTTTATCTCTGTACTAAATATGGCAAGCCACTATTTAGTCAAAAAGCGCTACATAACTTTATTTTTGACAGGTGTCATATGTAGAAAATACTGGACTGTTCTCTGTAAACGAAGATATTGGAAAATACCGTTAAGTGAGATGAAGTAGTCAAGAAACGGTACATAACTTTATTTTTCACTGGTGTCAATATGTAGAAAATACTGAACTGTTCACTGAAAAGAAAATATTGGAAAATACCGTTAAGTGAAGATGAAGTAGTCAAGAAACGGTACATGACTTTATTTTTCACTGGTGTACACATATGTACACAGCAAATTTGCCAGAGTTCGATTGATCAGAGTTAGACTGGTGTTCAGCCAAAATCTAAACATCAAGAGTTGCAACAACACTACAGAGTGTTATTTGACTCCTCTGGATCCAAGTTGTTGAGCTAAGAGAGCTAGAGAGTTAATGTTTAACTCCCTTGAGAGTTATGAAAAACATGCCTCCCCAATTTTCAAATGTTTTGGCAACATGAGCAGCCATTTTTGTTGAGTCCCCTATAAGTGAACCAAACTCAATCATCTGTTAGTGAACCAAATTGTGAACCAACAGACAAAGAACTCTGTTCTGCTTTTCTTCACATTGTGTATACTACAAAAAGTAGGTGCTCTTTCTGGTCGTGTTAGGCTTTTTGTCCTCTTTTAGTCCAATAGATCTCTTGTGATTGCACTTGTTCCAGGTGTAACTTGTCAAACCACTGATAGGCTGATTGTAACAGGCAGAGTTTGATGTCAACACGCTATTTGATTAGTAGCCATCAATGAATATTAACTTAGAGTACAACCCTCTGCATGTGTTGTAATTCATCCTGCGAAAAATTCTCCACCGCAATAATTTTTTCCCTTATTGGACTTTGAGGCTTTGCCATCAGAGTTTTCGATTGAGAGGCAAACCTCTTCAAAATACAGAATATCTTTTTTTGCATTCCTCCTACCCAACAGAAAGCAATGGAGGTTATAATGAATTGAATATTAATTACTCCACAGAAAACATATTGCCTGTCTGCTTGGCTCCAGGTGCCTCCACGTTGTAGATTTGACAACAATGAAGCTGGCAACTGAATAAACTGTGCAACAGTTAAGGACTGCAAATGGCAACAGTTTGCACATTTTGCAGTAATTCACTGTAACTTATTATTTCTCTGGAAACAGCCTACAGTTTAGCCTCATTTAATGTGAAAAATATACCTATAGGCTAGTATAATCTGAAAAAGTCTACCTGGGACAGTAATCCCTTGAGCTCTTAGAAGTAGCCCAGTCTATTTGAAACTGTCATTCTACCCCATCCGAATCAATCTATCATTCAGCTCCTGCCCTCACCTGAGTGCTAAGCGCTGTCATGCAATGATTAACTTACTGCCTGCACCTGCCAAATGCTTCATCACTCGGGTCACATGGTTCACTTGAACATGTATTTAAACAGGGACTGTTGCATTGTACTGCTCACTGGTTGCTAGCTAGCTAGCTGGCTGGCTGGCTGTAAGGCCGGCTGGCAGGCTGGCCGGCTGCTGGCTTGCCCTCACCTGGCCGGCCCGGCTAGCAGGTCACGTTGTAAGGGTGGCTGTATGGTGGCTTGCTAACTAGCTTGTTTGTTAGCTTGCTTGCCCTGCTAGCTTTGGCCTTCATTTTCCTTAAGGTTATTTTCAGGCCTTTTTTAAATAAAGAATGCATTTGCATACCCTTCATTGCACACAGAATCGACTTTAAGATTCTGCTCACAGTATTTAAAGCATTAAACGGACTTGCCCCTAGTTATATCTCAGACATGCTCTCTTTTTATGCCCCTGCTCGAGCTCTCAGGTCCACTGATGCCAAGCTGCTAAGGACCCCCACCCCCCCGCAGAAGAAGATCGGCGACGCCGCATTTGCCTGCTATGCGCCCAAGAGATGGAACGCCCTCCCCATCGAGATCCGATCAGCCACCTCCGTCGACTCCTTCAAGAAGCAGCTGAAGACCCACCTCTTCATCCTTACCAACTCCTAGCTGCCAAGTCGTCATAGTGTCCCAGCTGCCGCAGCGCCCTTACTACTCGCAACCAGCCCTGGCAGGGGGCTCCCCTAGGTGGCCGCTGGTCTCTGCCTGAGGTTTCTTCCTGACTATAGGGGGTCTTTTTTTCTCAGACTTCACTGAGCTTTTTTTCCCCTTACAAACTATGAATCAAGCGAAAGGGAGTTTTTCCTCACCCCTGATGCCACCAGGGGCTGCACCTGAGCGCCCAATCTCTGTGTGACTATCTATGACTTATGATAGGCCCAGCCACTATGGACCTTACACATCTAAGAATCCTGGTCCTATCCTACGTTGACCTTATGACTCTACATTCTCTGTCTATCTCTTCTTCCTCTGCCTTCCTGCTTTTTCTGCCTCTCCTCTATACCTCTCCTTTTAAATCTATCTCTAACAATGTTTTTTTTTCCATTTGTTAAGCACTTTGAGTTACATGCCTTGTATGACACAGTGCTATACAAATACAATTATTATTATTATTATTATTATTATTGATGATACTAGACTGGTCCACCTGTCTGCACTAGACAATCTGGCAATTGGGCATTTATTTAGGTATCTAATTAAGTTGATGTTTATTGGACTCCAATGAGTAGAATCAGTCTAATCAGTTGTCTGTGATTGCAACTCTATAATTGGACTCACCTGAGTATAATCAGTCCAATCAGTTGTCTGATTGTAACTCTATAATTGAACTCACCTGAATATGATCTGTCCAATCTGTTTTGGCAACCACTGCTGCCATAATTTTACCGTAAAATGTAAAAAAAAAAAATACCGTTATTTATTTAACGGTAGGCTTTGGCAACCACTGCTGCCATAATCTTACCGTAAAATGTAAAAAGGAAATATACCGTTATTTGTTTAAAGGTAGACTTTGGCAACCACTGCTGCCAGCAATTTTCCGTAAAAACAACAGTTCTTTTTTTACTGTGTGTGTGTGTGTGCGTTTGCGTGTGCGCGTGCGCGTGTGCGTGTGCGTGTGCGTCCCTGCATGCGTGCGTGTGCGTGTGTGTGTGTGTGTGTGTGTGTGTTTATATATACAGTGGTGCTCATATGTTTACATACCCCAGCAGAATATACACTTTCTTGGGGATTTCTCACAAAATATGAAGGATTACACAAAACCTTTTTTTTCACTCATTGCTAGTGACTGGCTTAAGATATTTATTAGCAATATTCTGTGTTTACTCTTTCAAAAGCATGATCACAACCCAAACTACCCAAATGACCCTGTTCAAAAGTTTACATACCCTAGTTTCTGATGCTGAATATGGCCCTGTTTAACATCAAGGACCGCTCTAAATTGTTTGTGGTACTGTAGTTGTGGATAAGGCTCTTGATATTCTCAGATGACAAAACAGCACATTCTTCCTGGCAGAACGGTTGTTTCCTATAATATCTTTGGATGTCTTGCTGGAACCTCACATTTGAGGTTTCCCCTGAGTGGCTCAATGATGTTGAGATCAGGAGAGTGAGATGGTCGCTCAAAAACCTTCATTTTATTCTTTCTGAAGCTAATGACGGGTTGATTTGGCTTTCTGTGTCGAAATATTGTCTGTGTCGTATATGTGCTGTTTTGTCATCTGAGAACATTAAGAGCCTTATCCACAGCTACCACAAACAATTTAGAGCGGTCCCTGATGTTAAACAGGGCCATATTCAGCATTAGAAACTAGGGTATGTAAACTTTTGAACAGGGTCATTTGGATAGTTTGGGTTGTGATCATTCTTTTGAAAGAGTTAATACAGAAAATTGCTAATAAATATCTTAACCCAGTCACTAGCATTTAGTGAAAAAAAAAGGTTTTGTGTAATCCTTCATATTTTGTGAGAAATCGTCAAGAAAGCGTATATTCTGCTGGGGTATGTAAACATATGAGCACCACTGTATATATATAAATATATATTTTTTTCTTTCTTTCTTTTTAAACATCACATTTGTTAGGAACAGCAAAACATCCCATGTGTTGCTATTATAATCCTGCAAAAGAAGGTAAAGTCCATTTTAATCCTTAGTCTTTTAAGGTCCTCCATGATACAGTTAAAACATTTAAATGTCATTCTGCATTTCACAGAAATGCCTGTGTGTGTGCATGTGTGCGTGTGTGTGTGTGTGTGTGTGTGTGTGTGTGTGTGTGTGTTGTGTGTGTGTGTGTGTGTGGTGTAGTGTGTGTGTGTGTGTGTGTGTGTGTGTGTGTGTGTGTGTGTGTGTGTGTGTGTGTGTGTGTGAGAGAGAGAGAGTGCGTGCGTGCGTGCGTGGCCTGTGGAAACTGGGTCTACTGTAGCCTACAGTATATGGATCTCTCTGCCATGTGAAATATACTCACAGCAATCAAAAAAAAGCCTCAAAATTCAAAAGTGTATTGAAGACCCATCTTGGCCTGTTCAAAATGACATGACATGTCATGAACTCTAGTTTGTGTTGTGTTGAGTCCAGAAAGCGTCAGGTTACTTCTCTATTGCCAGTCAGGTTACTTCTCTATTGCCTTCTCTCAAATCTGAACATAGGAGCCAGTGCAGCGTCTGAATATGACACAAGGAGCCAGTGCAGCGTCTGAGTACATGACATAAGGAGCCAGTGCAGCGTCTGTGTATCAGGTATGACTCATATTACAGCTACAATGCTTGACAACTGATGGATGAATTGCAAGTGGATCTTTTTTTTCCTACACATCGTTTAGGCCAGGGGTCCCCAAACTTTTTTCTTTGGGGGCCACATTGTCGTTCCTGACTGTGATCAGGGGCCAAGATCAATCATGTGGGCTGTGTAGTAGGCCACTGCCTGTTATAGCCAGAAGTTATAGCACAAAATAGTGCATCATTACAAGAAGTGAGTACTTCAAATGTTTTTCAATTTGAAATACCACAGGTATTCTTTTTCATTTCTAATAACCATGTAAAAGCGTTAGAAAAATATGGTGATTGACAGTTTATGAGTGATACAATAGAAAATATATTTTATCATTATTTTTTTCTGTGAGGATTGCTTCTTTGGGCCAGTTCAAATGGTGAGGTGCAGAGAGGTGGAGGGCCGGTCAAAGGGGCATGGCAGGCCGCATTCAGCCCCCGGGCCTTAGTTTGGGGACCCCTGGTTTAGGCCTATATTAAGTAAAACGACTGAGTGTAATTGTGGAGTCGTGTTCATACATACTACTAAATGGAGATGGCACATCTTTGCCTTCACTAACCTCGCAAACATCTGGCTGTTTACATAGACGTGTACTGTATGCATCTATTTGTGTACACATGCCAATCGGGCCCACTGTGTGTACTGCATCTATTTGTGTACACATGCCAATCGGGTCCACTGTGTGTACTGTATGCATCTATTTGAGTACACTATGTCTATCAGCTCACTGTGTGTACTCTGTTCATGTATGGCCTTGTCCTCACCTCAGAGGCTTATAGGGTCTGTCTGCCACCTAGTGGCCATGTGGTGCTATTTGTCTTTGCCAACTCGCATGAGATACATTTACAGTTTTACCACCAAGTTCCACACTCTTTGCAGCATGTCTACATGTTCCATACATCAGCCAAAACAAAAACACTTTTTCAATGTTTTGCGCAATTGCATACAATCACCACTGCCACAAAATTTCATGACATTTCTCAATGTTTATGGGCAAGAATATCATGCACAACTTCAGCTAAATTTTCAGGCATTTAGACTTTTCAAAATGGTTGTGCTTTACAGTCAAAACCTAAAACACATTGCATAATGTACCCAAACATGACATTTTGTATTACAAACCTTGTATTTTTAGGTTGTTACCAGCTTTAGAATAAATATGATAGGCTACATTGCAATGTGGGCAGACAAGGATCCACTGCACTTATGACTGGACATAAATACCCCACCCACCCCACCCCCCACCCTTCTGGAAACAGCAAATGAATTTTAAAATGCTAACAAGATACTATTTCCAGTCAGAGGAATGAGATTGATATAGTGGAAAGTAAGAGGCTTTCATCAACAATGGAAGCAATTCAGTGAGCTGCAAGGGTTTACACAGTCCACATCTGAATTTGAGATAGCTCTAATTGCTAAGTCTGATACCATTTCCAAAGTTGTTACTCAGAGAATAATGATTCAGATCTTTATTTTATTTATACAGTATGCACATTTTACTATATTGTAACCCACATGTGGTGACGTACATCCATACACATTAGTACACGCCTCAAACAGAAATTGCATCATCACAGTAACTCCAAGTTCAAATCAGGAAGGCTAAAAACCAAAAGTAAGAGGCTTCCATCGGCGGTGGAAGCAATGCAGTGAGGAGAAAGGGTTTAAATAGTAGTCCACATATCTGGAATTGACGTACATAGCTGTATTTGGTAAGTGTGATTCAGATTCTAAAGTTGTTACTCAGAGAATAATGATGCAGATATTTATTTTATTTATGCACAGTTTGCATGCTTAGTCGTTTATATGTTCATTGTTAAGGTCAATTGTTGACAAAAAATATCATGATCTGTACATTTGAGTATATTAAAGTGAGTCAAACAAGAGGGGCAGTGATTTTTTTAACAAATACTTCCGGAAACTTTACATTTTAAGAGCTTGCTTAATGTTTTGTGTTTAAGATTATCCTACTAAATTGGTAGAGTACATTTTACAAAATGTATCAACGGTGTATCTATGTAAAGAATTCAACTGTTATGAATCAGAACATTTAAATACGTAATGTCTAACTCCACAGCATTTTGGGTGACACTTGTTGTGTAAGCTGCTCCGTGGCTGCAAGGTGCTGTCAGCCTTTATTAGGAGACAAAAAGAATTTCACTTCTCTCTGGTCAGTCAGACAAAAAGGAGAAGTAAGTATCACAAGACTGAAAAATCACTCCGTCAGACTCAGCAAGTTGCAAAATAACACACAGGAGCGCTGCCAGAAATGTTGGGCCCCATGAAAGATTCGAATTTTGGGCCCCCTTAAGGGCCCCTCTCAGTGCTTGGGCCCCCTTAATGGCCCCTGTCAGTGCTTGGGCCCTTAGAATCTGTACCACCCCCCCCCCCCAGCAGCCCCCATGATAACACATGATCTAGTACGCTTAAGCACATGTAAAATTAATGATAACACCTTAGCAAAGTTTATAATTATTTTAACAGTTCAATGACTGACAAACAATTCTCTTAGCTACTTCCGTGTTCTGTGGACAGAAATCGCCCAAGCCTCTGTGCTACAATTACAATTTCTCTTTTAAAACATTCAAGTCAAGTCAAGTCAACGTTTATTTGTAATGCACTTTTAACACAACAAAAGCAGCTGACCAAAGTGCTAACAGAAGGGCCTAAGTTAAAAAAAAAAAAAAAAAAAGACTTGAAACAACATAAAGCAACAATTGACAAAAGACATCCATAAAACACACAAAAAACACAGGCATTAGTGGATACGATAAGACTGAAAAATGTACTGAAGTCAGAATCAATAAGAACAAATAGACCTATATAAATGAATGAAAATCACACAAGAGTGTCAATAAATAAGAGGGTTAAAAAAAAGAAGGTGGGTTAAAACAATAAATAAATAAACAAATCAGTAAGTCAATAGGGCCCAGATGAGATTTAAAAGACAAGAATATATCAGGGGAAATAAAAACTTGGGTTTACGGGTGTCCGTCCGGGCCTCCAGTGGCTCTAATGGTGGGGCACTGGGCTGCTGCGCCGGGGCCCTTCCCCATCTCTCTCTCACCACTCATTTCCTGTCTCTCTCCTTCTGTAATATAATAAATAAAGTCAAAAAGACTTTATGGTGGCCAGTATCATATTTGGCTCCTGAAGGCTTAATCAGTCAATAGGCCTACTAGGTATCTCTTTCCGCAGATGCCTTAATCTGAGCAAGTGTCCTCAACACAAATTTAAAAAGTAAATTTGTGTTAAGATATTAGCCTGCCTTGGTGAGTTTCGTCAGGCCAATATTAGGATACGTGTATATGTTGTTTCTTTAGGAACAAATGAGATGTTGCTGATTTAGTGGGACTTGGGGTGTCTGCAGCGTGTGCATATAATAGTCCTCTGACCGTCATGAGCATTTCAGAACGAAATATTCGTTGAACAATATCATAGTTATTGGGCCTACATCTGAGTATATTCCAACGAATCAAACAATGAACAATGGTTGTTTTTCCCATAGAGGTGTCACAGGGCAAAACATTTAACATCGGATGACAATTTCTGGAGGCCAACCCCTCCTGTGAACACTGTGAAGCATTGCACTTACTGATTGATAGATGGCCTTTATTGCTCCCCAAGGGAAATTCGTTTTCACCACCATCACAACTTGTCACAGCCAACATGAAGACATACAGTATACAATACATACATGGAGATATCATCACAATTGAACATTTAGATATTAAACAAATACATGCAAACTCATGTACAACTGTGGGCGGATGGAAGCAGTGTGAAGTGTAGGTGAAGAGTGTGAGTGTGATCTCTGCTTATTGAATGTGCAAAGCCTGAGATCAGTTAGGTAGGGTTTTGGATGTTGTGTGTGTAATTTTGGATGCTGTGTGTGGTTTTGGTGAGGTTGTTCCTGTTGCTAGAAAGAGAGCACCTTGTAGAAGTAGGGTAGAGTAGAATAGAATAGAATAGATTCGAGTAGAGTAGAGAAGAGTAGAGTAGAGTAGAATAGAGTAGTGTAGAGTATAGTAGAGTAGTGCAGAGTAGAGTAGTATAGAGTAGAGTAGAGTAGAGTAGAATAGAGTAGAGTAGAGTAGAGTAGAATACAGTAGAGTAGAGTAGAGTTGTAAAGTAGAGTAGAATAGTAGAAATAGGGTGAGCAATACAATAGAGGATGATGCTGGAGTACAGAAGGGAAAGAAGGTGAGGGGCAACATATAGGGCATATAGGGAGTTTTAGGACGACATGATGTCTCTGTTGAGACCTTTTATAGATGTTGCGGATGTATTCATCATAAGTGAGTTGATAAGGTGAGTAGAAGTTTTTGTAATGGTTGACCTGTTCCACCCTTTGGTTGTGAATGGAGGTTGGGACAGACCAGGAACCAGGAGTGGGGGGCGTGTGCATTATAAAAGACCATTTTCTTTGGGGTTTTTTTCACATTAAGTTCCAGAGAGTTGCCTGTGCACCACTGAGTGAAATGAGTTGTGGATAGTTGATGATGGAGTCATTATTGTATTGCTGAGCAGACCTAGGATGGCAGTGTTGTCGGAATACTGAAAGTGAAGAAAGCCGTGAATGCCCACCTGGAAAACTCCAACTCCCATTCTATTCTCATTGTGACACAGCACTCCACAGCTCACAAGTGCACACTGCACGCAACAAAATTGCATTTATACCTCACCCGTGCAAGGGGGCGGCCCCAAGGGCGCCCCAAGGGAGCAGTGTGGCGTACCATGCTCAGGGTACCATGCTCAGGGTCCCTCAGTCATGGATGAGGATAGGGGAGAGCACTGGTTAATTACTCTCCCCACCCACCTGGCGGGTCAGGAGTCGGAAATGGTTGGAATCGTTTGCAAATGATGCACAGACAAACCAAAATGTTTTTATTCATATTTTCAACATAAGGGGTGCCAACTTCACACAGGTCATTAAAATGTAGTGATGGGAGAGGGGGTGGTGCAGTCATTGAGCAGTCTGGTTGTAATTGTTGTAATGTCCTGAGTGGGAATTGTGATTTTGTGACTGCCTTTGTGACTCTGCAACTTTACACATTTTAAATTGTGGTTAATACAACAAGAAGAAAATGTTTTTGTTGCTGTGTCCTCAAGGTCATTTGAACTTGCAGGGGAAATTGTTGTACAGCAATACTAAGGTTGTCTCACCCTTAAGTCCATGGATTTTATTTGGCAATTCCACTAACTATTAACTGCATCCAATGATGTTTTGGACATTAGCACACATTTATCTTTCATATAATACAGAAAGTGTAGACATGGCATTATTTCCTTCAGCAAGAATGAATATTTAATACTGGTTTTGTGCGTTTTCATGCAGTCCCGTTTTCCAAATGTCAGATTCGGTCTTCATATTAGCATGTAAAGAAACTTGTTTTGCCCAAGACGATTGCAAATGTTGATTCACAGTAATCATCACAATATGACAAAGCTGTCAGAAAGACCACTGTCCTTTCCATTATACATGAAATTTGCCATTTTGTGTGTGTCCACGAAAACTGTGTTAACTGTGTCACGGTCTGAAACCCCCTCCATAAATCAGTAATGGTTTGGTCTTAGGCCATACAAATAACATCACGTGATGTCATAACCACTTTGGCAGGATATGGGAAGACTTTTTAGTAAGTTTTGAGCTCCATCCTTCCATAATTTAATCCATTCTTTTTCATGTTCTCATAGCGGGAAAATTGCCTGTCAACTGTGTTATCAACATATTCATAAGAATCTGAATTAGAAACCACATGTAGAAAAGCACAGATAAAGCATACAAATACATGAATTGATTATGGTGCTGTGGTGGAACTTCTGAGATCCTCAGTTAGCACAACACCATAAAAATGGCTGAAATGTCAAGCCGTGTTACCATCAATGGTGTTACAATTAGCTATGACATGATGCTGATGATTTCCAGCCCAAAAAATGTTCAAAACCTGCCAAGAAGCACAAAATCCCGCCCAATTCTATTGATTTCTATGGCAAAAAGTGTGCAGGTTTTTCTGAGAAATGCCATTTTTACTCGTACACGGCCATCCTAAGCAGCCCAATGGGAACCAGCCAATCTGGCAACACTGATGACAGTGGAGGAGGAGTATGTTTTTGCCAATTTATTTCCATGACAGACAAACAAACAAAATAATTTGTGTTCTAGGGAGATGGGTTCGTCTGTTCTGTTTCTTCTCCTAAAAAAATGGCGACTTGTTCCCCTGCACTGTTGACCGAAACACAGTTGAGTAACACGGTTGACTGTTTTGAAAGTGTTTTTGAGCTATTGATCCCTTATGTGTTGGACAAATCTTATGAACAGACACTAGGGATTATCTCTGGAGAAGGAAGTCTTGTGTTAGGAGGGTGACTAAATTCAAATCAGACGTTACAGGAATTTATAATGAAAAATGTGTCAGTCTGTATCACAGTGAATCCTAAAATCCTACTTATGAAGCTCAACAATCACATTTTCTATATCAGTTTCACAGATTAATGACAACATTATTGCTAAGGGACATAAGCACTTTCAAACGTATGTTGTTTCAACTCTGTAGTATTTTTATATATGTTTGAAATGACATAGTATTTGTCCATAACACTGTTGACAAAATAATCAAGCAAATGTTCGCTTTCATTAGAGTATTTATCTAATGATTTAAGATTAAGCTTGGCAATTTGTTTGTTTGGAAACTTAAATATATACACTATGTAAACATCTAGGTCATTTAGTTGAAAAAAAAATACTGATAATTGACATTTTGCTTTTGCCAAAAGTGTAGGCGAATCGTAGAATCACTCATAAAACTCTGTACAGTCCGTGAATGAGACTGAAGAACAGCGCGGGTAAAGTGTCATCTCTCTTACAAAATACTTATTTGATATTGGTGGTCAACAGCTTTAAGGGGGGTTTAGTAGAGCCAACTTCCAATCACTACGAGAAAGCCAGGAGAAGCACATCCGTCTAAAATTTACCCAGGAAGTTTTTCCGTACAATGCACAGCATTACAGCCGCACTCTGATTGGCCAATGCTCCTCAATGTATTATCAATCGGCGTCAAGAGCTCAGGTGAAGCAACATGCTGTTGCTGTATGCATGCTTCCCCTCATACACGTCAGTAGCCGAACTAAAAGACTGCTCGTCGCCATGGTTACTCCTCAAACAAAACCGTGCACTCGTGGGGGAATGTGGTAGAAATCATTGCCTAGATGTTAAAAGAACTGCAATTTGAACCCGCCCCCTGTTGAAATTAAATGTAGCATTCATGAAAATACAGTACCGGTATATAGAATGTTGACAATATTGAGCAATAAATATGGTTAGTTTTTGAGCTGAGTTCCGGTAGGCTGTGCTTCCCCTAGCTTCCAATAGGAGTCGCCACTGCTGTGCACCTATTTTTTTCTTGTAGGCTACTTTCACAACTCGATGGAGTTGGTGCACTAAATGCTACAAAAAGCATAACACATTGTAAAGAATGATGACAGTCACAGTAGGCTATATCCTACATCAGTCTTCCCTTATAGGCCTATCATCCCCAAACAGGAGGCAGTGAATGGACAGGAAGGCTTAAGCTTATTTTTTGTTTATTTTGTTTTACTTTAGTAATTCAGTTATTTATTTTGTTGAGGTATACTTTCCCTATCAACCTGCTGCAGCCCTCCTAGCACCCTATTGCGGCCCCCCAGGGGTCCCCGGGCCCACTTTGAAAACGACTAGCCTAGAGCAGCTAGCGGCTACTCCTGAGGTGCCTAATGAGAAAAGTGCATACGTGGAGAATGACCTTATTAAGATCCATTTACATGCAACACTAAATTTACACTTTTACTTTATTTAAAAAGTTACACTTACGTGCTCTTGCTTGCATGGGAGAATATAAGTGTTGAGTGTCGGGGTGTAGTAACCTTAATCTGCCTCCTCTGGCCGTCAGACTGTCATTTCAAAAGTAAAAAAGGTACTGTATATGTCCAACAATATCATATTAGCCTACGTCGGCCTAAGTGTATTAGAGCTACAACGAATCAAACAATCAACGTGATTTTTTTCATAGAGAAGTCACATGGAGTGGCAATTAGGATAATTAAGATTGCCAATGCTATATTTCAAATAGGCCTATACTCCTATGACTGTATGTGTGTGCTAAGATGTATATGTCTTTCATCTTCTTATTTATTTATTTATTATTTTTATTTTCTTTAGGTTTTGTTTTTCTATATTTTTCTAACCTTTATTTTTAGACTATTTATTGCTGATTGATGGAGACTGGGACTGCAAACTTAATTGCCCACTGATGGGATTAATAAAGTTTTCTGAATCTGAAAAGTTCATTGTCCAGCCGTGCTTACACATACTGGAGGCGACACGTCTTTACCTCTACTGACCTTGCGAACTGATAACACTTGGAAAAGAGGTCTATTGCATTGTAGCATATAGCACTATTGCTTATGGGGTTAGAACTGATTTTTGCGACATGAAGGGACATGCCCAGTCTTTAAGGTGCACTGTGGATGTGTCCAGAATGAGTACTGCAACTATGCTGCTAATTGAAACTGTGCTGCTTTTCAAGAATATTTACTAAATAATAAACCAATATTTACTAGTATAACCAAAGTTCAGTAAGTTTTGCAGCTAAATATAGCCTATCTATTCCTGGAAATTCAAAATGGCGGACCACAGAGAAAATCCCCCTTTGCATGTATGAAAACTGCTATTTTTCCAGTCATAATGAATACTTAGGATTTGGTGGTGGTGGTAAGTATTCATGTAAAAGATAACATTTGTGAGTGGGTAGCATGAATTCTGGAAATAAACTGCAAAAAATATTTCTATTGAAAACTTCCTTGGCAGACGTCTGCACTCTCTGAGTGCATTTCTAGTTATGATGATGATGATGATGATGATGATGATGATGATGATGATGATGATGATGATGATGATTATTATTATTATTATCAGCACCTGTTGTTGTCAATGCACAGAGATCAGCAAGAAACTCTTCTGTATTCTGTAACACACATGTGTATCTAGATATGATGCACTGTAGTAGCCCACGTGTCTCTTAGATATGGTGCACAGTAGTACACGCCCTAAATAAAAACTGTGTCATCACAGTAGGCCTACCTCAAAGCTCACATCATGCAGCAGGCTGCTGTCTAAAACCAAAAGTAAGAGGCTTTCATCCACGGTGGAAGCAATGCAGTGAGCAGAAATTATTGGAATAGCTGTCTACACATTTGCATTTGCCATAGCCCTATTTGGTAAGTGTGATACAGTTTACAGAGTTGTTACTCAGAAACTGATCTTGATGCTTTATGTATGTGCAGTTTTCATGAGGTTGTTTGCAGATTCACTGTGAAGGTCAATGGTTGACAAAACAAATTGTGGTCTGTAGACCTAAATGTGAGTAAATTAAAATTAATCAAACATGAGGGGCAGGACAAATACTTCTAGAAGTGTCTTAAGTTACGTTTTCCCTATTGTTCGGAGAGAAATGAGAGGAGAGGAGAGGAGAGGAGAGGCTTGCTGAATATTTTGTATTTCAGATGATCATACTAATTGCTAGAATACATTTTACAAAACGTGTCTCAGTAAGGAATTCAACTGTTGTGAATCAGAGGATTTAAATACATCATGTCTAACACCACAGCATGTGAAGCACAAATATGTTCATTGATACACCACATGTGCAAAGTGTGGTCAGCTTTTATTGAGCATAAACAATTTCACTTCTGTGTAGACACTCAGACAGTCAGCCACAAACGAGAAGTCACAGGACTGAAATGCCACTTAGTCAGCAAGTTGAAATATGACACATGATCAATACCCTAGGTTTTATCCGTCCCCTGATATAATTTTAATGTTATGCAGATTTACGTAAAATATTATATATTTTGTAAAGGGATCTTAGAAATTACATTTGCAATACAATTCAATTTTATATTCAGACTACATTACAATGTTTGACAACTGATGGATGAATTGCAAGTGGATCTTTTTTTTCCTACACATCGTTTAGGCCTTTATTGACAAGAAGACCATGGCAAGTAGAATGACTGAGTGTAATAGTGGAGTCGTGTTCATACATACTACTAAATGGAGATGGCACATCTTTGCCTTCACTAACCTCGCAAACATCTGGCTGTTTACATAGACGTGTACTGTATGCATCTATTTGTGTACACTATGTAAATCGGTCCCACTGTGTGTACTGTATGCATCTATTTGTGTACACTATGTCTATCAGCTCACTGTGTGTACTCTGTTCATGTATGGCCTTGTCCTCACCTCAGAGGCTTATAGGGTCTGTCTGCCACCTAGTGGCCATGTGGTGCTATTTGTCTTTGCCAACTCGCATGAGATACATTTACAGTTTTACCACCAAGTTCCACACTCTTTGCAGCATGTCTACATGTTCCAAACGCCTAACATCATCAACAACAACAAAAAAATATCAGCCAAAAAAGTATTAACTTTTGCATTATTTTGCGCAATTGCATTCAATCACCACTACCACCAAATTTCATGACAGGATCATGAAAAGCTGCTAAATTTTCAGGCATTTAGACTTTTCAAAATGGTTGTGCTTTACAGTCAAAACCTAAAACACATTGTATAATGTACCAAAACATGACATTTTGTATTACAAACCTTGCATTTTTAGGTTGTTACCAGCTTTAGATTATATACGATAGGCTACATTGCAATGTGGGCAGACAAGGATCCACTGCACTTATGACAGGACATAAATACCCCCCCCCCCTTCTGGAAAAAGCAAATGATTTTTACAATGCTAACAAGATAATATTTCCAGTCAGAGGAATGAGATTGATATAGTGGAAAGTAAGAGGCTTTCATCAACGGTGGAAGCAATGTAGTGAGCTGCAAGGGTTTACACAGTCCACATCTGAATTTGAGATAGCTCTAATTGGTAAGTCTGATACCATTTCCAAAGTTGTAACTCAGAGAATAATGATGCAGATCTTTATTTTATTTATACAGTATGCACACTTTACTATATTGTAACCCCACATGTGTATCGTAGATATGGTGACGTACATCCATACACATTAGTACACGCCCCAAACAAAAATTGCATCATCACAGTAACTCGAAGTTCAAATCAGGAAGGCTAAATAACAAAAGTAAGAGGCTTCCATTGACGGTGGAAGCAATGCACTGAGGAAAAAGGGTTTAAATAGTAGTCCACATATCTGAATTAGACGTACATAGCTGTATTTGGTAAGTGTGATTCAGTTTCTAAAGTTGTTATTCAGAGATTCATGATGCAGATATTTATTTTATTTATGCACAGGTTCCATGCTTAGTTGTTTATATGTTCATTGTAAAGGTCAATGGTTGACAAAGAAATATCATGATCTGTACATTTGAGTATTTTAGATGAATCAAACAATAAGGGCAATGATTTTCTTAACAAATACTTCCGGAAACGTTGCATTTTACCTATTTGTTCAAAGAGAGAGAAGAGCTTGCTTAATGTTTTGTGTTCAAGATTATCCTACTAATTGCTTGAGTAGCCTACATATTACAAAATGTATCAACTGTGCATCTATGTAAAGAATTCAACTGTTTTGAATCAGAACATTTAAGTACATAATGTCTAACACCACAGCATTTTTTGTCACTTGTTGTGTAAGTTGTGTTACTCCCCGGCTGCAAGGCGCTGTCAGCCTTTATTAGGAGACAAAAAGAATTTCACTTCTCTCTGGTCAGTCAGATAAAAAGGAGAAGTAAGTAAGATAAAAAGTAAGAAGTAAGACTGAAAGATCACTCCGTCAGACTCAGCAAGTTGCAAAATAACACATGATCTAGTACGCTTAAGCACATGTTAAATTAATGATAATACGTTAGCAAAGTTTATCATTATTTTAGCAGTTCAATAACTGACAAACAATTCTCTTAGCTACTTCCATGTTCTGTGGACAGAAATCGCCCAAGCCTCTGTGCTACAATTACAATTTCTCTTTTAAAACATTCAAGTCAAGTCAAAGTTTATTTGTAATGCACTTTTAACACAACAAAAGCAGCTGACCAAAGTGCTAACAGAAGGGCCTAAGTAAAAAAAAAAGAAAAAAAAGACTTGAAACAACATAAAGCAACAATTGACAAAAGACGTGGAGACATCCATAAAACACACAAAAAACACAGGCATTAGTGGATACGATAAGACGATAAGAAAATATACTGAAGTCATTATCAATAAGAACAAATAGACCTATATAAATGAATGAAAATCACACAAGAGTGTCAATAAATAAGAGGGTTAAAAAAAGAAGATGGGTTAAAACAATAAATAAATAAACAAATCAGTAAGTCAATAGGGCCCAGATGAGATTTAAAAGACAAGAATATATCAGGGGGAAATAAAAACTTGGGTTTACGGGTGTCCGTCCGGGCCTCCTGTGGCTATAATGGTGGGGCACTGGGCTGCTGCGCCGGGGCCCTTCCCCATCTCTCTCTCACCACTCATTTCCTGTCTCTCTCCTTCTGTAATATAATATTAACATTATTGGCTGCCCTCTTCCATCTTTGGAGGGCCTACACAGCACCCGCTGCCTAAAAAAGAAATGATCGGGAAGTTATTCTGAGTAGCAAACCCTTCAGCTCTGTCGGTCCTCCATTCTTTATCACATATTTTCCCCTTGGAAATCCAACTTTGAGAATGCTCTTAGTTTCGTTATGAAATCCACTTGTAGCAGTCAAAGTGAACAAGCTAGCCAACAACACCAACTGACTGTATTGTGAACTTCAGATTCGCTATGACGTAACTGTCCAGCAAGACTCAACACCAGAAGGAGTCTGCGGCCAGGCTACTCCTCGCCTCACCATTGTATCTTTCAGTGGGCGTTATGCCAAAGCGTCCAGAGTAAAGAAATGATAATCACACGTAGAAAATATTTAAAAAATATCAGGAAATGAGGGCACACCATACATACTTCTATTAAGTGTATAAAAACGTTTAATACAATATTACCAGGTTGCATTCACAGAACGAGCAACATGGCGCATGCGCGCAAACTTGTTAACGAGGGATTGCGCAATCCGGGGAGAGGCCAGTTCAGAGTTGGCCCAAATTCAGCGTATTCGGAGCAATTTGACATGAAATGGGCAAATATTACGATTTTGGCCACGGAAATGATTGAAAATGAGTGAAACTGTTTAAATACTGCTCAAATGGTAGTTATGGTGCAGATGCTCGAAAACAATAGCTGTTATTGTTACTATTATTCACATTAACTGCATCTCATCATTCTCATCTGGAGCTGGTGAGGCCGTGCCTCCCCTGCCGTATTGGAGTGCACGTGCCTGCTGTGATCACTGTGAAGCATTGCACTTACTGATTGATGGATTGCCTTTATTGCTCCCCAAGGGAAATTCGTTTTCACAACTTGTCACAGCCAACATGAAGACATACAGTGGACAATACATACATGGTGATATCATTACGATTGAACATTTAGATATTAAACAAATACATGTAAACTCATGTACAACTGTGGGCAGATGGAAGCGGTGTGAAGTGTGGGTGAAGAGTGTGAGTGTGATCTCTGCTTATTGAATGTGCAAAGCCTGAGATCAGTTAGGTAGGGTTTTGGATGCTGTGTGTAATTTTGGGTGCTGTGTGTGATTTTGGTGAGTTTGTTCCTGTTGCTAGAAAGAGAGCCCCTTGTAGAAGTAGAGTAGAGTAGAATAGATTAGAGAAGAGTAGTATAGAGTAGAGTAGTATAGAGTAGAGTAGTGTAGTGTAGAGTAGAGTAGAGTAGAGTAGAGTAGAGTAGAGTTGTAGAGTAGAGTAGTGTAGAGTAGAATACAGTAAAGTAGAGTAGAGTTGTAGAGTAGAGTAGTGTAGAGTAGAGTAGAATACAGTACAGTAGAGTAGAGTTGTAGAGTAGAGTAGAGTAGTAGTGTAGAGTAGAGTAGAGTAGAGTAGTAGAGTAGAGTAGATTAGAGTAGAAAAGAGTATAGTAGTGTAGTGTAGTGTAGAGTAGATGAGTAGAGTAGAGTAGAGTAGAGTAGAGTAGAGTAGAGTAGTAGAAATAGGGTGAGCAATACAATAGAGGATGATGCTGGAGTACAGAAGGGAAAGAAGGTGAGGGGCAACATAGAGGGCACAGAGTTTTAGGACAATGATGTCTCTGTTGAGACCTTTTATAGATGTTGCGGATGTATTGATCATAAGTGAGTTTATAAGGTGAGTAGTAGGTTTTTGTAATGGTTGACCTGTTCCACCCTTTGGTTGTGGATGGAGGTTGGGGACAGACCAGGAACCAGGAGTGGGGGGCGTGTGCATTATGAAAGACCATTTCCTTTGGGTTTTTTTTTTTCACATTGAGTTCCAGAGAGTTGCCTGTGCACCACTGAGTGAAGTGAGTTGTGGATAGTTGATGATGGAGTCATTATTGTATTGCTGAGCAGACCTAGGATGGCAGTGTTGTCGGAATACTGAAAGTGAAGAAAGCCGTGAATGCCCACCTGGAAAACTCCAACTCCCATTCTATTCTCATTGTGACACAGCACTCCACAGCACACAAGTGCCCACTGCACGCAACAAAATTGCATTAATACCTCACCCGTGCAAGGGGGCGGCCCCAAGGGCGCCCCAAGGGAGCAGTGTGGTGGGACGGTACCGTGCTCAGGGTCCCTCAGTCATGGATGAGGATAGGGGAGAGCACTGGTTAATTACTCTCCCCACCCACCTGGCGGGTCAGCAGTCGGAAATGGTTGGAATCGTTTGCAAATGATGCACAGACAAACCAAAATGTTTTTATTCATATTTTCAACATAAGGGGTGCCAACTTCACACAGGTCATTAAAATGTAGTGATGGGAGAGGGGGTGGTGCAGTCATTGAGCAGTCTGGTTGTAATTGTTGTAATGTCCTGAGTGGGAATTGTGATTTTGTGACTGCCTTCTATGCAACTTTACACATTTTAAATTGTGGTTAATACAAGAAGAAGAAAATGTTTTTGTTGCTGTGTCCTCAAGGTCATTTGAACTTGCAGGGGAAATTGTTGTACAGCAATACTAAGGTTGTCTCTTACCCTTAAGTCCATGGATTTTATTTGCCAATTCCACTAACTATTAACTGCATCCAATGATGTTTTGGACATTAGAAAACATGTATCTTTCATATAATACAGAAAGTGTAGACATGGCATTATTTCCCTCAGCAAGAATGAATATTTAATACTGGTTTTGTGCGTTTTCATGCCGTCCCGTTTTCCAAATGTCAGATTCAGTCTTCATATTAGCATGTAAAGAAACTTGTTTTGCCCAAGACGATTGCAAATGTTGATTCACAGTAATCATCACAATATGACAAAGCTGTCAGAAAGACCACTGTCCTTTCCATTATACATGAAATTTGCCATTTTGTGTGTGTCCACGAAAACTGTGTTAACTGTGTCACGGTCTGAAACCCCCTCCATAAATCAGTAATGGTTTGGTCTTAGGCCATACAAATAACATCACGTGATGTCATAACCACTTTGGCAGGATATGGGAAGACTTTTTAGTAAGTTTTGAGCTCCATCCTTCCATAATTTAATCCATTCTTTTTCATGTTCTCATAGCGGGAAAATTGCCTGTCAACTGTGTTATCAACATATTCATAAGAATCTGAATTAGAAATCACATGTAGAAAAACACAGATAAAGCATACAAATACATGAATTGATTAAGGTGTTGTGGTGGAACTTCTGAGATCCTCAGTTAGCACAACACCATAAAAATGGCTGAAATGTCAAGCCGTGTTACCATCAATGGTGTTACAATTAGCTATGACATGATGCTGATGATTTCCAGCCCAAAAAATGTTCAAAACCTGCCAAGAAGCACAAAATCCCGCCCAATTCTATTGATTTCTATGGCAAAAAGTGTGCAGGTTTTTCTGAGAAATGCCATTTTTACTCGTACACGGCCATCCTAAGCAGCCCAATTGGGCGCGAACCAGTCCAATCTGGCAACACTGATGACAGTGGAGGAGGAGTATGTTTTTGCCAATTTATTTCCATGACAGACAAACAAACAAAATAATTTGTGTTCTAGGGAGATGGGTTCGTCTGTTCTGTTTCTTCTCCTAAAAAAATGGCGACTTGTTCCCCTGCACTGTTGACCGAAACACAGTTGAGTAACACGGTTGACTGTTTTGAAAGTGTTTTTGAGCTATTGATCCCTTATGTGTTGGACAAATCTTATGAACAGACACTAGGGATTATCTCTGGAGAAGGAAGTCTTGTGTTAGGAGGGTGACTAAATTCAAATCAGACGTTACAGGAATTTATAATGAAAAATGTGTCAGTCTGTATCACAGTGAATCCTAAAATCCTACTTATGAAGCTCAACAATCACATTTTCTATATCAGTTTCACAGATTAATGACAACATTATTGCTAAGGGACATAAGCACTTTCAAACGTATGTTGTTTCAACTCTGTAGTATTTTTATATATGTTTGAAATGACATAGTATTTGTCCATAACACTGTTGACAAAATAATCAAGCAAATGTTCGCTTTCATTAGAGTATTTATCTAATGATTTAAGATTAAGCTTGGCAATTTGTTTGTTTGGAAACTTAAATATATACACTATGTAAACATCTAGGTCATTTAGTTGAAAAAAGATACTGATAATTGACATTTTGCTTTTTGCCAAAAGCGTAGGCGAATCGTGGAATCACTCATAAAACTCTGTACAGTCCGTGAAAGAGACTGAAGAACAGTGCGGGTAAAGTGTCATCTCTGTTACAAAATACTTTCTTGATATTGGTGGTCAACAGCTTTAAGGGGGGTTTAGTAGAGCCAACTTCCAATCACTACGAGAAAGCCAGGAGAAGCACATCCGTCTAAAATTTACCCAGGAAGTTTTTCCGTACAATGCACAGCATTACAGCCGCACTCTGATTGGCCAATGCTCCTCAATGTATTATCAATCGGCGTCAAGAGCTCAGGTGAAGCAACATGCTGTTGCTGTATGCATGCTTCCCCTCATACACGTCAGTAGCCGAACTAAAAGACTGCTCGTCGCCATGGTTGCTCCTCAAACAAAATCGTGCACTCGTGGGGGAATGTGGTAGAAATCATTGCCTAGATGTTAAAAGAACTGCAATTTGAACCCGCCCCCTGTTGAAATTAAATGTAGCATTCATGAAAATACAGTACCGGTATATAGAATGTTGACAATATTGAGCAATAAATATGGTTAGTTTTTGAGCTGAGTTCCGGTAGGCTGTGCTTCCCCTAGCTTCCAATAGGAGTCGCCACTGCTGTGCACCTATTTTTTTCTTGTAGGCTACTTTCACAACTCGATGGAGTTGATGCACTAAATGCTACAAAAAGCACAACACATTGTAAAAAAGAATGATGACAGTCACAGTTGGCTATATCCTACATCAGTCTTCCCTTATAGGCCTATCATCCCCAAACAGGAGGCAGTGAATGGACAGGAAGGCTTTAGCTTATTTTTTGTTTATTTTGTTTTACTTTAGTAATTTAATTATTTATTTTGTTGAGGTAGACTTTCCCTTTCAACCTGCTGCAGCCCTCCTAGCACCCTATCACGGCCCCCCAGGGGTCCCCGGGCCCACTTTGAAAACGACTAGCCTAGAGCAGCTAGCGGCTACTCCTGAGGTGCCTAATGAGAAAAGTGCATACGTGGAGAATGAGCTTATTAAGATCCATTTACATGCAACACTAAATTTACACTTTTACTTTATTTAAAAAGTTACACTTACGTGATCTTGCGCGCATGGGAGAATATAAGTGTTGAGTGTCGGGGTGTAGTGACCTTAATCTGCTATGCATCCGTCCTCCTCTGGCCGTCAGACTGTCATTTCAAAAGTAAAAAATGTACTAAAAAGTTGCTTGAAAAGAGAAAAAACTTTTCTTCACCAAGGCACTCCAAAAAGTATAGTTAAAATGTCTTTATTATTATGACATGTCCATTAAGGACTTTTAAAATTGCCCACGCGTAGCGGCAGTTGAGCCTTCTTCAGGGCATAGTGATACTGACACAGTGAAGCCTTTTGTTAGACAAACATTCCACCTGTTGACTAGTTGATTGCCCACAATTAGTGCACCTCCCCCACCACAGACTTAAGTGTAGCTAAGACCCGCCCCCTCAAACAGGTACTTGAAAATAATTACAAAAAATAGCAGATCCAGTATATTTAACATTTCAAAAAGTAGATACTGAGTACAATAGCAGTGATAAAATACAAAAGAACACATTGTTACAAAAAAGGTCTGTAGTCCATTTCCTCATTAAGACCTGGATGCTCCATTGCCTTGAAGCTCCAGATCCAAAAGGTTTCTCTCTGTAGCAACCTTTTCAATCTGTCCCCACCCCGTACAGTTTTCTTGATCACTTCAATTCCCTGTACTTTTAAAGATGATGGGTCACTCTGATGAATTTCTCTATAATGTTTGGCCATTGGATAATCCTCATTGTTTGTCTTGATTGCATATTTGTGTTCTGAGAAACGTGCTTTTAATTTCCTCTTTGTTCTCCCCACATAAAAACATCCACAAGGACACAGCAAACGGTAAACAACATATTCAGAGTTACAGTTAATAAAATCATTTGTTTTGTATTCCTTTTTTGTTCTCAAATCTAAAAAGGTTTTGCTCTGGATGATACCCTCACAGTGTTTACATGATCCACACTTATAGGTCCCGTAGAGGTCTTTTTGTATCCATGTTTTCTCTTTCTTGTCTGGCAAGTAACTTTTGACCAGTTTGTCTTTTATAGAGGGGGCCCTTTTGAAAACAGTCATCGGTGGATCAGGGAAGACTTCCTTCAGAAGTGGGTCGCTATGGATTATTTGCCAATTTGACCTGATGATTTGTTTCATCTTCGGGGCACAGCTGTTGAATTGAGTGATGAAGCAAGGCCCTCTGTTTTTGTTGGTTTTCTTTTTTCTCTTTTTTAAGAGGTCAGATCGGTTTTGG
Source organism: Engraulis encrasicolus (assembly GCF_034702125.1). NCBI lineage: Eukaryota > Metazoa > Chordata > Actinopteri > Clupeiformes > Engraulidae > Engraulis > Engraulis encrasicolus. The sequence continues at coordinate 934,141 of NW_026945665.1, forward strand.
GACTGGGCTTTTTGCATTGCACTGTCCACCAATGCTGGGGAGTAACCCCTTTCACAGAACCTTGTTTGCATGTCTTTGGCCTGGGTCTGAAAGTCTGAATCACTGCTGCATATCCGTTTAAGGCGTTGAAATTGTCCCACAGGAATGTTGTTTTTGAGTGAGTTGGCATGGAAGCTGTCAGATCTGAGTAAGGTGTTCCTATCTGTGCTTTTCCTGTAGATAGTGGTTTGTAAAGATCCACTATCATCAATGGAAATTGATAGGTCCAAAAAATGTATAGACGTCATTGAGTATTCAATTGAGAGTTTGATGTTCTCATTGGTTGAATTTAAATACTTATGAAAGTCCAACAGCTCACTCTCACTTCCTGACCATATTAAATAAATATCATCAATGAAGCGACAATAGAACATGACCTTGTCCAAAAACACATTATTTCGTTGGTTGTATACATATGTGTCTTCCCAGTAGCCCAAAAAAAGGTTTGCATAATTAGGTGCAAAACATGCACCCATTGCTGTGCCTTTCCGCTGCCTGTAGAAAGAGTTCTGAAAAATGAATACATTGTTGAACAGAGTCCATTTTGTCAAAGACAATAAAAATTCATTTGGTGGTGTGGTGTCAGAACGTAAGGATAAATAATGTTGCAAGGCCTCCAAACCTTCCTGATGGTCGATATTAGTATACAGAGAGGCTACATCTAAGGTTACCATGTAGCAGCCTGTGGCATTTGTAATGTTCATCAATGCACATAAAACATCTGTGGTATCCTCAATGAAAGATGGCAAGTTTCGCACAAGGGGTTTTATGAAATAGTCCACAAACTGAGAGCTTGGCTCTGTCAATGAGCCATTCCCTGATATGATTGGTCTCCCTTCCGGGTGCTCCAGATTTTTGTGGATTTTTGGCAACATGTAGAAACATGGCATTTGTGGGTTTTCATTCATCAGGAAAGAGAACTCTTTGTCAGAAATCCAGTTTGAATCTTTAGCCTTGGACAGTATAGCCCTAAGTTCACTCTTCATTAACTCAATGGGATTCATGCTTAATTGTTCATAGTAGACATCATTTCCCAGTTGTCTTTGGGCTTCAGTAATGTAATAGCTAGTGTCCATTACCACTACTGCACCCCCCTTGTCAGCCGGTTTGATCATAATTTCATCATTTTTTGACAGGTTTTCAAGTGCTACCCTTTCTTTTCTTGTTAGATTGTCCTTCATTTTTCTCTGTCTTTTACTGAACATTTCATTCATGTCATGTGACACTTTCTTTGTAAAGGCAACCAAAGTTGGGTTATTGCTCATTGGCATGAAGGTAGACTTGGGTGTAAAAGGTGTCTTAACAATACAAGTAGAATCTGAGTTTTCACCAATAGTGCTGTGTACATTTTTATTTTTTTGGTGGTACCACACTTTTAAATGAAGATTTCTATAGAATCTGAAGAGGTCCACATTTGTTTTGAACTCAGCAGCATTGCACACAGGGGCAAAGGTGAGTCCTTTAGACAGCACATTTATAGAATCTTGTGTCAATGCGTGTTTGGAGATGTTGATTACCGTTGATTTCTGACTCTGCTCCGAAGGCTCTCCCTTGAAATTGTTGGATCTACGTCTCCCCCTCCTGGTCTTCCTTTTTGTTTGCGTTTCTGCTGGGGGGCTTTTTTGGTGTGTGATCCAGTTCCTAAAAAATCACCATGTGTGTCTTCATGGGTAGAATCATGCTCCTCTTCACTTGTACTGAGATTGAAGGACACCACTCGCCTCCGCCTTTCTGGTTGTCGTCTTGTAGTTTCCTTCCATGTGTAGACCTTGCCTTCAGCATAGTCCCTCTCATCTCGGCGGAATTTGCTCAGTTTGTACTCTTTCAGTTCCATGGCGAACTTATCCAAGTTTGTTTTCAGCTCATTCTCAAATGAAGATTGTTGGGATTCATTGCTGGCTTGTGTCAATTGCCTCTTTAACTCATCCATTTTTGCTTGCAGTTTTTCTTTTTCTTTTTTAGTTTGTTCAATAATGACAAAGAAAATGGAATCTTGTACAAGAACGACCACTGGCTGGTGTGGCCAGGAGTGGCACTGCAGCTATATCATCCAGCCAAGTAAATATTGAATGGGTGCCAATGGGGCTGTACGCTTCTCATAGAACTATCTGCCCGTGTGATTTTTTCCCTGGAAACAATGAAGTCGCGTTCGATAGATATGAGTAAGTGAAAGCATTTGCCGGCACGTTTGCATCTTGTCAAGTGTTAGATTCGTGAAAATGACCCTTATTTCAACTATAGCAATGACATAACACGTGACAATCGACTTTACGGCACTACGCCATTTGTTTTGTAGTTTTAAGTCTGACTTCAGATGTCGATGTGTTTAAAGTTATGTTAGGATTATTGCGGACACCTGTTATTTATTGCATTTAAGGTGGTGGAAAAGCTGCATGTGTACATGGGGTAAAGGAAATGACTGCGCTCATCCTTAAGAATTTGGGCACCTTCAATTAACATGTTGGACGGCGGTGGGGGGTTTTGAGGTGTGTGACCGTAGATGTCTCTGCTAGGATCAGTCAGAGTACGTCTCTCGTCAGCTCTGGTCGTGAATAGTCGCAGAGATTCCTCAGCCAGCAGGTATTAGCCGAATGCTAGCGTGTTGCAGGACAAAACTAACACGTCTTTGGGAGAACAAAGCCATGTCAGGAACCTTTAACTTCACTTCTAATACAACTTCCATGATAAGGTACAGAATGTGCACACACCTTTACAAACCAGAGAACAGAACCGTCACAAATCCCTGCTGAGCCATTTAGCCCAATAGGCTCCCATTCATCTTTTACTTGGCTGCGTTCGCCAACGGGGCTATATGGGAGCCAATGAGAGACGCCTATCTCATAGCTTAGAGAATTTCTGATAATAAGTAATATGAGGTCAAGAGAACATTTGTTTAAGATGCCCTCCCACTGTTCACGAAAGGTAGCATCCTCCAATCCAAAGGACGGAAACTTCTTTATCCGTAGGCCTCTCGGGATACGTTTTTCTCTCCAGGAATCCGATAGATATATAAGGTGCCATTGAAGTTTGATGTCTTTTTCACAAGTTATTTTAAAATCCGTGTGCATACGATCCAACTCCTTTTTGGAGGAACTTGGCAGAGGGGTTCCAGTTAGAAGGGAATCTGGTACAACTATATTGTTGCCTTCCTCAATGGAATAAGAAAAATAGGACATATTCTTCTCCTTCTCTCGTGACATATTTGATCACAGAGGACAAAACAGGAAACACTCACTTGTTTGAGTGGAGCAACAAGCCAAATAGGTCAACCTTGATATGACCAAAAAAGTAACAATGTTTGGAAGTCAGAGGCGTGCTCAGTCCCTTTAGGAAGATGACAAAATTATTCTTGTGGGTGCTCTTTGGTTCAAGGTTCAATGTCCAAAAAGTTGCTTGAAAAGAGAAAAAACTTTTCTTCACCAAGGCACTCCAAAAAGTATAGTTAAAATGTCTTTATTATTATGACATGTCCATTAAGGACTTTTAAAATTGCCCACGCGTAGCGGCAGTTGAGCCTTCTTCAGGGCATAGTGATACTGACACAGTGAAGCCTTTTGTTAGACAAACATTCCACCTGTTGACTAGTTGATTGCCCACAAGCATGGAGCATCCAGGTCTTAATGAGGAAATGAACTACAGACCTTTTTTGTAACAATGTGTTCTTTTGTATTTTATCACTGCTATTGTACTCAGTATCTACTTTTTGAAATGTTAAATATACTGGATCTGCTATTTTTTGTAATTATTTTCAAGTACCTGTTTGAGGGGGCGGGTCTTAGCTACACTTAAGTCTGTGGTGGGGGAGGTGCACTAATTGTGGGCAATCAACTAGTCAACAGGTGGAATGTTTGTCTAACAAAAGGCTTCACTGTGTCAGTATCACTATGCCCTGAAGAAGGCTCAACTGCCGCTACGCGTGGGCAATTTTAAAAGTCCTTAATGGACATGTCATAATAATAAAGACATTTTAACTATACTTTTTGGAGTGCCTTGGTGAAGAAAAGTTTTTTCTCTTTTCAAGCAACTTTTTGACATTGAACCTTGAACCAAAGAGCACCCACAAGAATACTTTTTTCATCTTCCTAAAGGGACTGAGCACGCCTCTGACTTCCAAACATTGTTACTTTTTTGGTCATATCAAGGTTGACCTATTTGGCTTGTTGCTCCACTCAAACAAGTGAGTGTTTCCTGTTTTGTCCTCTGTGATCAAATATGTCACGAGAGAAGGAGAAGAATATGTCCTATTTTTCTTATTCCATTGAGGAAGGCAACAATATAGTTGTACCAGATTCCCTTCTAACTGGAACCCCTCTGCCAAGTTCCTCCAAAAAGGAGTTGGATCGTATGTACACAGATTTTAAAATAACTTGTGAAAAAGACATCAAACTTCAATGGCACCTTATATATCTATCGGATTCCTGGAGAGAAAAACGTATCCCGAGAGGCCTACGGATAAAGAAGTTTCCGTCCTTTGGATTGGAGGATGCTACCTTTCGTGAACAGTGGGAGGGCATCTTAAACAAATGTTCTCTTGACCTCATATTACTCATTATTGAACAAACTAAAAAAGAAAAAGAAAAACTGCAAGCAAAAATGGATGAGTTAAAGAGGCAATTGACACAAGCCAGCAATGAATCCCAACAATCTTCATTTGAGAATGAGCTGAAAACAAACTTGGATAAGTTCGCCATGGAACTGAAAGAGTACAAACTGAGCAAATTCCGCCGAGATGAGAGGGACTATGCTGAAGGCAAGGTCTACACATGGAAGGAAACTACAAGACGACAACCAGAAAGGCGGAGGCGAGTGGTGTCCTTCAATCTCAGTACAAGTGAAGAGGAGCATGATTCTACCCATGAAGACACACATGGTGATTTTTTAGGAACTGGATCACACACCAAAAAAGCCCCCCAGCAGAAACGCAAACAAAAAGGAAGACCAGGAGGGGGAGACGTAGATCCAACAATTTCAAGGGAGAGCCTTCGGAGCAGAGTCAGAAATCAACGGTAATCAACATCTCCAAACACGCATTGACACAAGATTCTATAAATGTGCTGTCTAAAGGACTCACCTTTGCCCCTGTGTGCAATGCTGCTGAGTTCAAAACAAATGTGGACCTCTTCAGATTCTATAGAAATCTTCATTTAAAAGTGTGGTACCACCAAAAAAATAAAAATGTACACAGCACGACTGGTGAAAACTCAGATTCTACTTGTATTGTTAAGACACCTTTTACACCCAAGTCTACTTTTATGCCAATGAGCAATAACCCAACTTTGGTTGCCTTTACAAAGAAAGTGTCACATGACATGAATGAAATGTTCAGTAAAAGACAGAGAAAAATGAAGGACAATCTAACAAGAAAAGAAAGGGTAGCACTTGAAAACCTGTCAAAAAATGATGAAATTATGATCAAACCGGCTGACAAGGGGGGTGCAGTAGTGGTAATGGACACTAGCTATTACATTACTGAAGCCCAAAGACAACTGGGAAATGATGTCTACTATGAACAATTAAGCATGAATCCCATTGAGTTAATGAAGAGTGAACTTAGGGCTATACTGTCCAAGGCTAAAGATTCAAACTGGATTTCTGACAAAGAGTTCTCTTTCCTGATGAATGAAAACCCACAAATGCCATGTTTCTACATGTTGCCAAAAATCCACAAAAATCTGGAGCACCCGGAAGGGAGACCAATCATATCAGGGAATGGCTCATTGACAGAGCCAAGCTCTCAGTTTGTGGACTATTTCATAAAACCCCTTGTGCGAAACTTGCCATCTTTCATTGAGGATACCACAGATGTTTTATGTGCATTGATGAACATTACAAATGCCACAGGCTGCTACATGGTAACCTTAGATGTAGCCTCTCTGTATACTAATATCGACCATCAGGAAGGTTTGGAGGCCTTGCAACATTATTTATCCTTACGTTCTGACACCACACCACCAAATGAATTTTTATTGTCTTTGACAAAATGGACTCTGTTCAACAATGTATTCATTTTTCAGAACTCTTTCTACAGGCAGCGGAAAGGCACAGCAATGGGTGCATGTTTTGCACCTAATTATGCAAACCTTTTTTTGGGCTACTGGGAAGACACATATGTATACAACCAACGAAATAATGTGTTTTTGGACAAGGTCATGTTCTATTGTCGCTTCATTGATGATATTTATTTAATATGGTCAGGAAGTGAGAGTGAGCTGTTGGACTTTCATAAGTATTTAAATTCAACCAATGAGAACATCAAACTCTCAATTGAATACTCAATGACGTCTATACATTTTTTGGACCTATCAATTTCCATTGATGATAGTGGATCTTTACAAACCACTATCTACAGGAAAAGCACAGATAGGAACACCTTACTCAGATCTGACAGCTTCCATGCCAACTCACTCAAAAACAACATTCCTGTGGGACAATTTCAACGCCTTAAACGGATATGCAGCAGTGATTCAGACTTTCAGACCCAGGCCAAAGACATGCAAACAAGGTTCTGTGAAAGGGGTTACTCCCCAGCATTGGTGGACAGTGCAATGCAAAAAGCCCAGTCCCAAAACCGATCTGACCTCTTAAAAAAGAGAAAAAAGAAAACCAACAAAAACAGAGGGCCTTGCTTCATCACTCAATTCAACAGCTGTGCCCCGAAGATGAAACAAATCATCAGGTCAAATTGGCAAATAATCCATAGCGACCCACTTCTGAAGGAAGTCTTCCCTGATCCACCGATGACTGTTTTCAAAAGGGCCCCCTCTATAAAAGACAAACTGGTCAAAAGTTACTTGCCAGACAAGAAAGAGAAAACATGGATACAAAAAGACCTCTACGGGACCTATAAGTGTGGATCATGTAAACACTGTGAGGGTATCATCCAGAGCAAAACCTTTTTAGATTTGAGAACAAAAAAGGAATACAAAACAAATGATTTTATTAACTGTAACTCTGAATATGTTGTTTACCGTTTGCTGTGTCCTTGTGGATGTTTTTATGTGGGGAGAACAAAGAGGAAATTAAAAGCACGTTTCTCAGAACACAAATATGCAATCAAGACAAACAATGAGGATTATCCAATGGCCAAACATTATAGAGAAATTCATCAGAGTGACCCATCATCTTTAAAAGTACAGGGAATTGAAGTGATCAAGAAAACTGTACGGGGTGGGGACAGATTGAAAAGGTTGCTACAGAGAGAAACCTTTTGGATCTGGAGCTTCAAGGCAATGGAGCATCCAGGTCTTAATGAGGAAATGGACTACAGACCTTTTTTGTAACAATGTGTTCTTTTGTATTTTATCACTGCTATTGTACTCAGTATCTACTTTTTGAAATGTTAAATATACTGGATCTGCTATTTTTTGTAATTATTTTCAAGTACCTGTTTGAGGGGGCGGGTCTTAGCTACACTTAAGTCTGTGATGGGGGCAATCAACTAGTCAACAGGTGGAATGTTTGTCTAACAAAAGGCTTCACTGTGTCAGTATCACTATGCCCTGAAGAAGGCTCAACTGCCGCTACGCGTGGGCAATTTTAAAAGTCCTTAATGGACATGTCATAATAATAAAGACATTTTAACTATACTTTTTGGAGTGCCTTGGTGAAGAAAAGTTTTTTCTCTTTTCAAGCAACTTTTTGGACATTGAACCTTGAACCAAAGAGCACCCACAAGAATAATTTTGTCATCTTCCTAAAGGGACTGAGCACGCCTCTGACTTCCAAAAGTAAAAAAGGTACTGTATATGTCCAACAATATCATATTAGCCTACGTCGGCCTAAGTGTATTAGAGCTACAACGAATCAAACAATCAACATGATTTTTTTCATAGAGAAGTCACATGGAGTGGCAATTAGGATAATTAAGATTGCCAATGCTATATTTCAAATAGGCCTATAGTCCTATCGTGTTCCAAACCCAACTGTAAATCAAAATACGTATTCTTGCAGTTGGCACGGCAGCTTTTTAGGCTCGGGTAATATCATAAACGCTGTTTGGAGGGGGAGAGAAGAGACACTAGGCAATGAAGGCACATCGGCCATAATTCGTTGACTCATCTCATCGGTCACATTTTTCATAAACAAATGTACTGTACTAGGCCTATTTATTTATTTATTTATTTATTTATTTGTTTATTTATTTGTTGGATCCCCATTAGTTGTGTGTAGAGTTGGGGTCCTTTTCTTCAATAAAATCAGTTCATCATAGTAGGCCTATTAAAAATTACAACTGAAGATCATACAAAAAACAATACAACAAAATATTACAGTAGGCTTTAAAGGCCAACTTCCGATAAAACCCAGTTTTACTCACTCCTTTCGAAGATCGGACGGTCACCCCAAGTTAAACTCACTTGCAAGGCTCTCATAGCGGTGCGTCATCTCTCCTGGCTGTGTTTCCCGGTGTTTCCCAATTTACATCAATAATGCAGAGAAACGAGCGAATCACGAAAGCCTTTCTGTGTTTCGTCACGTCGAAAGAAGGCGTTGCCCACAAAGGTTTATATCGACCCATTTATCTAAAAACATGTCGAGTAATTTTTTTCTGCTTGTTTTCAAAACAAGCAACGTCTGGTGGCCCGAAACATAGCTTAGCTTAGCTATCAGCTGGTTGCTACTCTCAGGTACACACACAGCACAAAGCCTCATGCATAAAGCCTGCTCACTCCGGTTGCTCCGTGCCTGCAGCTCGCCTAGGGGTCGCTGTCGAAAGAGCACAGCCCTGAATGGAGCCTGCACGCCTCCGTTGGCGCCCCTATAGTGCAGTACCACCCGGGGAAGTGGCGACTCTGTTTCCTATTACATTCTCTCCAAGAACTGGAGGACTGAGCCAATCAGAGACGCGTTTCTTTGAGAGCAGGAGGAGTGAGCCAATCAGAGACGCATTTCCATGAGAAACACGGAACACTCTCTCGTTTCTCCACAAGCCACCTTGCCAGCTTGCAAAAACGTCTTGAAACAAAGCAACCAGAACGTTTTTTAAAACAGGACCAACGCGTAACACATTCAATAACAATTGGGAACACGGCAATATTAATTAAATGACGTTGAGAGGCCATCTTTAAGCAAAAGACATTCAAATTACATAATCAAATACAACCTGCTAATAAATATCAATGTATCAATATTAACATCTACCCTCTTAAAAATAACTGTTTCCTACAAATATATTGACTTCTTTTTTAAATCTGGCTTTAGAACTTAATTGTGTGATAAAAGTTGGCATACTGTTCCATGCAGTGATAATATTAATTCCCCAATTCATGTTTTTTTGAGCTGGAAGGCCGAAATATATAAAAATAAAAAAAATCAATGACTAGAATAGTTCAAGATGTGGACAATGCAACTACAATCCATAAAATCAAAAAATAAACATTGATGGAATTATGGAAATAAATCACCTTTGTCCATGAAATTCTAATTATATGGCCAGGATCTGTATACAGCATTGTTTTTTCACAATAGCAAAATCTCTCCAAATACTTTATGCAGCAGGATGGGTTCCTGTTATTTCTGTGATCCCTTTATCTTTGAACTGGAGTAATAGCGCAAAAACAAACAAACAGAAAATAAATTGCACCACGACTTTAACCCTCTGAGGTCTAAGGCCTTTCAGAGGCTTTTATGCTGCTTGCACCACCCTGACATTTTCAAGTATTTTCAACTAACAGTAAGCATCTATAAAAAAAGCGGAATATATGGTTGTATTCTGAAAAGCCTGACAAGAAATAATCTGAAAGAAAATTGGATGTCATACAAACATGTTTTATTTAAATTGAGTACAAACACAACTGTACAAAAAACAGGTTTCAGAGGTCTTCAAAAAGTGCAAGAAAACACACAATAAATATATCTAGCCAAGACTTTTGAAGTTTGAATCTTGTAAACAAATGAGTTGGCTGCATAAAAGTAAAAAGGGCATTTAGAAATGTTTTGTTGTTTTCATACAAAATGCAAAAAAGAAAGACTATGTCATGCCACCGCCTGTCTCATTTGAATACTAATGAGATACAGTGAGTCCAATATGTATTTGATCCCTTGCTGATTTTGCCGGTTTGCCCACTAATAAAGACATGATCAGTCTATAAATTTATGATAATATGTATTCAAACATGGAGAGACAGAATATCAAAAAGAAATTCCAGAAAATAACTTAAAATAATATATTTTAATTTATTTGTATTTAATTTAGGCAAATAAGTATTTGTCCCCTCTTGCTAAAGAAGATAAAGTGCTTTGTGGCAAAGCCCAAGTTTTCTAGCACTGAGGTCAGATGCTTCTTTTAGTTGATGACAATGTTTGTGCATATAGTAGAAAATAGTTTTGCCCATTTTTCTTTGCAGATTATCTCTAAAACATTCATAGTTTAGCAAATGGGAGGTTCAGTTCTCTCCATAGAATTACTATAGGGTTAATATTTGGAGACTGTCTAGGCCACTTCACGACTTTAATATGCTTCTTATTGAGCCACTCCTTCGTTGCTTTGACTGTATGTTGTGTATTATTGTCATGTGGGGAGATCCAAAAATGGCCCACCCTTCAGTGTAGTGGAGGACGTTTGCACTCAGGATTGCACATTACATGTCTCCCTCCATCCATTCGTTGACGATGTGAAGTTGTCCTGTGCCTTGGCCAGACAAATACCCTCAAACCATAATGATACCGCTTTCATGCATTATGGTGAGGAGGGTGTTCTTGGGATCATAGACAGCAGTACTCTTTCTCAAAACACATTGAATTGTGATAAGGCCAAACAGCTTGATTTTGGTTTCACCTCCTTATCATACCCTAAACCAGTCTGATGTCCGTTGGCAAACCTCAAGTGGGACTGCACAGGTTCCTTCTGAAGTAGAGGTACCATGTGTGCACTACAGGATTTTAAACCTCTGTGGCATTAAGTGCTACCAGTAGTTTTCTCAGTGATTTTGGTCCCAGTAGCTTTGATATCATTGCCTAGTTCATCCTGTACAGGTCTAGGGTGCTTTCTTTCTGTTCTCATGATTATCAAATCCCTACAAAAGGTCAAATCTTGTATATTTTGTATTTTGCACATTGTGGAAGAAATGCATCAACAGCTGGGTCATTAATACCCAGTCTCTTTCTTGTGGCTTTGCAGCCCATTTAATCTTTGTTCAGGTCTAAAATCTTGTCCCTAATATCATTTGAACGCTCTTTGGTCTTTCCCATGCTGGTGAGGTTGGAGTGTGACTGATTCTAATGACTGATTTTAAGTGTCTTTTATGCATGTTAGTATGTACAGGTGTCTTTAATTCAGATGACAAATTGATCGGAAGTGCCCATCTGGTCTGTGGGCCCGGAACTGTAATCAGTTGGCAGGGGATCAAATACTTATTTTGCTCGATGAAATGGAAATAAATTAATATATATTCTCTTGAGTTAAAGTCTGGATTTTCTTTTTGATATTCTGTCTCTCCATATTAGAATACATATTATCATAACATTTATTGACTGATCATGTCTTTGTTAGTAGGCAAACCAACAAAATCAGCAAGGAATCAAATACTTATTGGACTCACTGTAGGTGTGAAAAACCTCTAATGGCCCACACCCCCCTGTCAATCTCCATGTGCTCTGATAGCACACCCCCCTGTCACTCTCTTTGTCTTGTGGCCAAGTGAGCAGCATGGCTGTGTTTATCCTAGCTGAAAGGGGCGTGTTGTCACCTCTGAATAGCCACTCAAGCACCGGTACTTTACATGTGAATAGCTATAGGTGTGGCTGCTACAGGCAGAGAGTACAGAATATTCGAAGATTTATTTTCACTTTCTTTAAATTGGGCCAGCTATATAATTTATTTCATATATATATATTTGAAATCTGGAAGGTCTGAGGTTTCTAATGGTGTGACCTATATGTTTCAATGACAAAAACTCACAGAGTTACAGATTTGTTTTTGGAGACATGTCAAATTGCCCTCTGGAGGGCACTCAGACCTCTGAGTGTTAAAACTGGTAAAAAGTGCAAAGGCCTTTTTGTCTTCAGCATGAGTTCAGTGGAAGAAACTACTTTGGAGTCTGGTAGTGTGAAATTTCAGGCTTCTATACTGTTTCCCAGATGGTAATATAGAAAACAGTTCATAGTTGGGATGACTAGGATCAGCTAAGATTTGTTTTGCCTTCCTGATGCTCCTTCCCTCGAATAGCTCCAGTATGGAAGGTAAGTCACTGCCGCATATGTTCTGAGCTGTACGCACAACCCTCTGAAGAGCTCTCCTGTTTGATTGAGAGCATTTCCCATACCATGCAATAATGGTCCCCGTCAGAATGCTCTCAATGGTGCCTGTGTAAAAAGACCTCAGGATCTTGGATCTCATACCAAACTTTATCAATCGTCTGAGGTTGTACAGACATTGCTGGCCTTTTTTTTACGATGCGCTGTGTGTGACTGTCCCAGGTGAGGTCTTCTGAGATGGTAATGCCTCTCACCCTCTCCACTGTCTCATTGTTGATGTTAATGGTTTCAAACTGGTGTTCTTTCCTCCTGAAGTCAACTATTAATTCCTTTGTGTTGGACACATTCAGATACAAGTTGTTTCCTTTACTTTCCTTTTTTGTACTTTTTACAAAATGTGTTTTTTGTGAAGAATTCAACTGTTATGAATCAGAAGCAGAGCTTTGAAACACATAATGTCTACCACCACAGGATGTTAAGCACAAATATGCTGTGTAACACGTACTCGTATTTGTGGAAAACCACGGGAATGTGTGACTTATGTTCTTAGTGCAGATAGGCTTATTCAATTTATTCTGATCTATTGAATCTTCACTTTAAAGAAACAAACAAACAAAACCCAAATTCTATAATGTATCAACTACATCATGAAAACATTGCCATGGCCCATGACCATTGCCGATGGTCACAAATTAGAGTAAGACATTAGAACTTTGATTACAACATGGTGCAACCAGTGCACCTGTAGTGAATGTACGTTTGCATACTACATGTAGATTCTCCTCTGTCTATTGAAAAGGTGATGAAGTGAATTGTAGTTTTTCTATGGCTATAAGGGTATCTTTCATATTTATATTGGGACAGTCTTATGAAAAAGTGAAAGCCCATTGGGAAACTCCAACTCCCATTGTCATTGTGACACAGCACTCCACAGCACACAAAATAACACTGCACACTGTACACAACGAAATTGCATTTATGCCTCACCCGTGCAAGGGGGCAGCCCTCAGTGGCGCCCCATGGGGAGCAGTGCGGTGGGACGGTACCATGCTCAGGGTACCTCAGTCATGGAGGAGGATGGGGGAGAGCACTGGTTGATTACTCCCCCCACCAACCACCTTATGTAGGCGTAATGGGAAGGGGGTTGTCCCCTTCCACCCTCCATGGCTAAAGTGCCCTTGATTAAGACACCTAACCCTACATTCCTGTGACTGTAACTAATACCCTGCGATGTCTGTACGTCACTTTGGACAAAAGTGGCTGCTAAGTATAATGTAATGTAACAGTGGGCAACCAAAATATGTATACAATGTTGTGTGTCCTGACCAGGTAATGAGGTGAGGTGCTGCCATCTGGTGGAGGAAAGGGTCAGTACGGGCTCCTCAGGATGAGTTCCCCTGGCAACCAGGAGTCCCAGCTGGGACAGGAACTGGCAGCTCACTCTCATAGGTAACTTGGACTCAAGACAATCTCGACTTCAGGAAGGAAGAACACGTTCAGTCATTTTATATTAGAATTTTAGATTTAGGCTCAATATTCATCTATTGCTCTGTATCAAACCAAAGAGTCACCCATATTCAGGCCCATGAGATAAGGTTTAAAACATATGAGCAAACATTATCTGTGTTTGTTCGTGGCATGGAGAATAGACCAGGCTGTCCATGAGGAGTGACAGGTCAAAGAATGAGCCACCTGATGTCAAAGAATCAAAGCTTCCTTTTCTGACATGAAACAGTTTTGTGAAGCGGAATCACCCAAAATTCCTTTTGACTATCGTGTTGCTCTGAGCAGCAACTACTGTAAACATTTGCTTGAGCAAAGACAGACACTGCAGGTATGGATTTAATGTTTATCTTTGAACATTTACAATTAAAGGACCAGTTCAGTCAATTTCAATATGCTGTTGTATTGCTCACGCTACCCTTGATTTGTCAGTAGCTGGTGATGCCACATTTTTCGGCTAAGTCCTTTCCAATATATGAGCTATTCTAATTGGGGCGGCGTTTGCTTACATTTTTTTTTTAAATTAACACAGGCCTACTCCAAATATTGTCCCATAAAGCACCGCTGTTTGCTAGTTGTCTGCTGATGTATAACCTTTCGGATGTTTTTGGGAATAAATAAAAATGTTTTTATGAAATGTAAACAAAGAGCTGCCCCCATTACTATGACCAAGATCTCGTAAAAGGCTGAAGAAGAAGAAAAAAAACCTCAGGTACTGACTGAAGTCCAGGGTAATGTGAGCATTACAACTACATGTTGAAATTGTCCAAACTGGTCCTTTAAGTTGTGGATTAGACATTTAGATTAAGGAATTCTAGCACGATTTCTTATTTAGTTTAACATTTCTTTAACCTCCCAGGACCATCATTGCAGAATTGTTGCAATTATCATCTACAGCTGTGTAGTAGTACAACTGACTGAATGAAACCAGTTTCCAAAATCCTACTTTCTGAATGTTGTTTTTTAAAAATACTTTTCTCTCTTATTTGTTAGTGGCATAGAGAAGAGACCAGGGTCTCCTACAGGGAGCTGTGTGTCCATGAGGAGTGACAAGTCAAAGGATGAGCCACTCAGGTTCAAAGGGGCGGAACCTCCACTTGACCAAAGGTATTATGAGCCACACCTCCTTTTTGCTGAAAACTATATCTATAGTGTACAGTTGTCATGTTGATGCCTTCAGAACTTTGCAGAAAACCAATGGCTGAAGAAAATCCACACACCCTCCCCTTATCAAATAGTCTTTAACTTGGAAAGGACACCACTTATTTTGAAAGGTGATTTCAAACCTTTCTTTTGGATGTCTATTGTAACCAGTGCTGGGTGCAAGTACCAGATACTTCTCCAGAAAGTAATTGCGTTAGTAACTGCGTTACTTCACTATAAAAGTAACTAGTTACCAGGAAAAGTATTTTTTGTGTTACTTTTTTGTGCTTGAAATGTCAAAGAAACGAACAGTTAAATGGGGTTTTCATATTAAAAGCCAGCTTGGTACAGCTTTGTCGTTGCCATTTGCTCCTAGATTAGATTATTGCAATGCCCTACTCACTGGTCTCCCTACTAAATTGATTAACCGTCTACAATACATTCAAAACTCAGCAGCTACAGTAGATTACTTACACACACCAGACCCTGGCATCACATTACCCCTATCCTCTATCAATTACACTGGCTTCCTATCCAGTCAGGTATCCATTTCAAAATTCAAATTCTCCTCGTATACAAGGCCCAGCACAACCTTGCACCCTCCTACATCACAAGTCTTCTCACCCCATACAATCCCACCCACACACTACGCTCCACTGACTCACTCCTCCTTACAGTTCCCTCCACACACTTGCGCACCATGGGCGACAGGGCATTTAGTGTTGTTGGCCCCAAACTCTGGAATGCTCTGCCACTCTCACTTCGACAGTATTCTACACTGTCCACTTTCAAAACTCAGCTGAAGACACACCTTTTCACTTCTACTTTTAAATTTCACATTGGCACTTCCACTTCATTTTAATTATCAGTTTATTTTCTATTTCACATATTTTATCTTTTTTTTCCCCCTCATTTTTATTTTATTTTTCAATTTGCATTCTACTTCTTTTTGTTATTTTAAAACATCTATTTTTATTGTACTTTTTATTTTTATTTTATTTTTGCATTTTAATTACTCTCATTACTCTCCAGTGTTTCTCATACATTGAGGAAACTATGGCGGCCCGCCATAGTTTAAATATGGCCGCCATAGTTTACGAAAATGTAAAAAAAAATTTTTTTTTTACTTTTTTTAAACTTTTTTTTAAACGATTTCCGTTTTTGTTAAAAACGATTTGAATTACGATTTCCTTCGCATTTTCTTCCTGGACCATAAGTGCTTGAAAGACAGAGGGATCAAAAGCCTAGTCAAGTTGTTATAGTTACGTTAACTTGGGTTTGGGCAGGGACGCAGGAAGTGGGGTGCTCCGGGTGCTGGACAACAGACGCAGCTGCATCATAGCCTTTCTACCTAGGCTACTGCATCACTTGTGTATTAGGCCTACCCTAAATTCAGACATAGTTTTTTCCCTCGTTATTATTCTAAAATAGAAACACAAAATATGAATATTTTCTACTTTTTTAATACTTATAAGTAGTTTGAAATGTGAATGCAATTTTGGTTTGAAATGAGTGATGAACTTTTAGACCCCAACCAGACCGGAACAGTGGTGTAGAACGGTGCAGCCAGTGACGCGGGAGAGATGTTTGTTTTGTTTAGCTTGTGGTGTCAAGGTAGTAATAAATGTATTAACAGCGATATGTAGGTTTGGGCATGCATCAACATACACGGTCTTAAACCCATTGGAGGAGCTAACTTCTTGTGAAGAGAAGTCTCATCACTTTGGTGATCAAACATGGACCAACTAAGCAAGGAATTAGGTGAATTTAAAGTGCGACGGGAGAAGGGAATGTCACCAAAATTGTGCATCGTGTCAGGTAAGAAGTGACTTTTGTTCCTTGCGGTGGAGATTGGATTCGTAGTAGCACATTGGTAGGCTAGGTCTTGCCTATTGCTGGTGAAGTCTATCTTAGCCTCAGAGTTTGCTATGGGGTGAATCTGTAGCACAGCCGATGTTGTGCGTGGCTTGTCTATCAACTGTTGCCAAAGTTGAATTGCCGCGGTGTGAAATGGCTGTGCTATTGTTAGATGTTTTGGACTTTTGTAGTGGTGGCGATTTGTTCCTTTTGCCTCTTGCTGCTGATTTGACCACCGTTTAGCCTATGGCCTACGTCAAATGCAAACTAAAGGTGGCTTTCACACTCTCCCTGTATCAATAGCCAGCAATGGCACGAGCTGCTTTGGCGCTTAGCCTACTTCTCTCGCCGATCACAGCACAAACTCTTTGGCCGTCAGAGTGTAATCACATACGGGAAGCATTATACCTGTCTGTGTGTCGTGCGTGCTTTTGTGCGCGGGCAGGGAGACAGGGCAGTTGTCCTGATCTTATGCATCTTGAGATACACAGTCGCAATTGCAAGACAATCTAAATTGTTTGATAGCCCGGTCACCTCTCACAAGTGCATCGCATAGCCTAGTCATGCATTTCTACTAATTTCACACATTGTAGACTGCCCATGGAGAAGAGAGAAACTGTCACGGCAGCGCGATTTGCTCTTGAACACGCCCTCACCTCCACATTAGGTGCGCGTTTCCCTTCCGCAAGAAGAACTTAATAATTTTGAAGTGAAATGTTAAACAAAAAAAAGGTAAAATCTAGTCATCCTTGGTTAGGCTACATAAAACATGAAGAAGTTAGTCAGACGGGATTCGCCATTCTTCATCCTAAAATTGATTAGAATGCAGGAAATTGCATCTAAAAAACACATTTTTTTTTTCTGGGAGAGGACTCCCAGAGCCTCCGCCGACCACAGCACCCCCTGGTCAAAATGAGTTCCTGCGTTCCTGTTTGGGAGCAATATAAAAAAAAAATTCAGAGAAGGGACAGTTGGGATGAGTTTACTAACACTCCCCAGGCTTTGTTTTACAGTTATAATGAGTTAGGTGACAGGCCTTCATTGACACAGCAGAGGAGACATCGGGCTGCATATAGAAATGAATGTGTAATGAATGTGAATATAGACATAAATGTGTAATATGTTGTTCAGCCCTTTTAATGGAAGGAATTTTGAAAAACTGGCCCTGTGACCAGCACCCCTCATGTAGAATGTGTACGCCTATGTGTGTGGGGGAAAAGGCATAGCCTACCCTCTTTGTTTACCCTCTATGCGTTACACATAGTGATCTTAAATTCTTATCTCTGCTCCTATTTTGTTTTGTTATTGTTTTCATTATATAGACCCCTGCGTGAGGGACAAATGAAACTGTGTTGTAAACAGAAATGATTCACTGTACTGCATTTTTTGACAATGACAATGTACTACTATTATACATGTCATGGGTAAAATGGGTAGCCTTATTTCTCAAAATATAAATGGCTGAAATGTTGGCCCAGGCCTATAGTTTCTCCATGCGCCAATGTCATACTTTACTCATTGTTTTGCCGCTTTGCATTCACGCTGTGTGAATACAACTCCCCCCCCCCCCCCCCAAAGGCCCGCGTGAGAAGACCACCCAACACCCAAAAAATCCCTGCTGCCCCCATAGTTTCCAAAATTTCTGTGGGAAACACTGCTCTCCTATTGTTAATTCACTGAAGCTTTGTTATACTTTCCCTATTGTTATGTATTTGTTTTCGATTGTAAAGTGTCCTTGGGTATTTTGAAAGGCGCTCAAAATAAAATGTATTATTTTTATTATTATTATTAGATTTTGTCAGCAGCCAGTGCACAATTCATAAAATTGCAGTGCATCACGTTACCTCCCGAGTAATGGCAACGGTGTTACAGTTATGGATAAAGTAATTAAGTAATTATTCCGTTACTCAAAATGAGGCTCCATTTGTAACGCCGTTATACTCCAACGCCATTACTCCCAGCACTGATTGTAACCCCAGGAATATTGTCAGTATAGTTTGAGATGCAAGAGGGTGGATATTTGTTCAATTGGCGTGGAATTACCTATTTAGCGCTTTTATCATGATTTCATATGTAGTTCAAAACTTCTTCAACCTTCTAAGACCATCATTGCTGCATTGTTGCAAAATTCTTTTACAACTGTGTAGTAGAGCAACGGACTGAATGTAACCTGATCTCAACATGTTACATTCTGAATATTGGTTTCTAAAACACTTTTCTCTCTGATGGTTAGTGGCAAAGAGAAGAGACCAGGGTCTCCTACAGGGAGCTGTGTGTCCATGAGGAGTGACAAGTCAAAGGATGAGCCACTCAGGTTCAAAGGGGCGGAACCTCCACCTGACCTCAGGTACCTTCAGACAGATTTGTTCAATTGGTGTGGAATGACCTATGTAACACTTTTGTTAAGGTTTCATATGTAGTTCAAACTTATTCAAGCCTGTAGGATGATCATTGCTGCATTGTTGCAATATTCTTTGACAACTGTTTAGTAGTTTAACTGATTGAATGTAACGTGATCTCAACATGCTACATTCTGAATCTTGGTTCTAAAACACTTTACTCTCTGATCGTTAGTGCAATAGAGAAGAGATCAGGGTCTCCTACAGGGAGCTGTGTGTCCATGAGGAGTGACCAATCAAAGGATGAGCCCCTCAGGTTCAAAGGGGCGGAAACTGCATCTGACCAAAGGTATGTTGAGCCCCACCTCATTGGCTGATGTTCAGTGCTGTTGAATTTGACATGATAGATCACTTCTCTGGGATGGTAAATCTACATGTTAAATGTAAAGCCAAACCCACATATTTCATCAAAATCTATATATTAAATAGAAACACTTGGATGACACTAAATACTATCTTTAACTAATGGGAGTGATCAACATTTTATTACAGTATTTTGCTGTCCTCTGCATAGGCCATCGGAAGTCTTATTTGAGCTTCACATAAGTTGTTGAAGTTGTGTCCATACTGAGATTACTACACACTTTCATAAAAAGTCAATCATCACAGAAGTCCCATCGCACACAAGGTGTTGTGTGAAAATAACATTGAACGTGAGTGCTACTCTCTGAATCTTGGTTTCTAAAACTCTTTTTTCTCTGATTGTTAGTGGCATAGAGAAGAAACCAGGGTCTCCTACAGGGAGCTGTGTGTCCATGAGGAGTAACCAGTCAATGGATGAGCCGCTCAGGTTCAAAGGGGCGGGACCTGCATCTGACCAAAGGTATGTTGAGCCCTAGCTTCTTGGCTGATGTTCAGTGCTGTTGAATTTGACATGACTGTATGTATGTTCGTACTGAGATTAAATGAAACACTTTCATAAAAAGTCAATAATCACGGAAGCTCCATCATTGTGTCTATCAGGGAAAAAAGTAGAAAAAAGTCAGGGAAAAGTAGTAAAATATATCTCCACATTGGCAAAAGGTGTTTGGGTTTTCTGAAAATGACATTGAAAAAGATTTTCCAGATTTCAGAGGCCTGCTGTTAAGAAAGCCTTTTACATTGTACAGTTGTCGCGCTGATGCCTTCCGAACTTAAGACAATCTACACACTCTCTAAAGACAATCCACACACCCTTCCCTTATCAAATAGTTTTTAACTTGGAAAGTATATCAGTTATTTTGAAATGTGATTTCAATCCTTTTTCTTCAATGTCTATTTTTACCCCATTCCATTGGTATGGAATGACTTATTTAGCACTTTTATCAAGATTTCATATGTAGTTCAAAACTTCTTCAACCTTCTAGGAACATCTTTGCTACATTGTTGCAATATTCTTTGACAACTGTGTAGCAGTGCAACTGACTGAATGTAACCTGATCCCAACATGCTACACTCTGAATCTTTCCTCTCTGATCATTAGTCACATGGAGCAGAGACCAGGGTCTCCTACAGAGAGCTGTGTGTCCATGAGGAGTGACCAATCAAAGGATGAGCCACTGAGGTTCAAAGGGGCGGGACCTGCATCTGACCAAAGGTATGTTGAGCCCCACCAGCTTCATGGCTGATGTTCAGTGCTGTTAAACTTGACATGGTAGAGCACCACTATGGATGTTTATGTAAATCTACATGTTAAATGTAAATCCAAGGCCCTGCCGTGGCCAACCGTTGGGTCACTTGTCTGCCATACAACTGACCCAGGTTCGATTCCCGGCCCGGGTAATTTGCCGACCCCTCCCCATCTCTCTCCCCATTCGTTTCCTGTCCACCTCTCAAACTGTCCTGTCGTCAATAAAGTTGTAAAAGTTTGAAATGTTAATCTAAACCTAAATATTGAATCAAAATCTAATATTGAATAGAAATATTTTGATGAAATGAAATACTATCTTTAACGAATAGGAGTGATCAACAATGCATTGCAGTATTTTGCTTGTTTCTGCATAGTGATGAAGTGGTATTAACCTTGTATTAACTCCAAAAATACAACTTTGTTTCATTTTAACATACGGCTGTCCTCTGCATAGGCCATCTGAGAAAAGTATTTGTTCTTCACATAGGTTCTTAGTGTTAGGTTTGTACAAATCATCACTGAAGTTCAATCGTGGTCTGATAGTACACCTCTCAAATCTAGAAAATCTTAATTTCAGAGTTACCAAGCATACAAATACCTTTTGGGAATGTACACATATTTTTCAAAACGTTTTCCTGAAAACTCCTGAAAATTTCTACGTTTTGAACATATACCTCATACTAGTTTCATGTACCTGTTTGTATTTTACTTTACACACAACATAATTATACATGGCACCACTGAAATCAATGTGTTTGAAATTAGTTTTGGTTTAAAGTCTGAAACAAACTGTTGTAAATGGTTAATATTGTCTATATCTATGGTGTAAAATTACATAGAAGGAGGTGCATAAAACCTATATAATGTATTTATTCAAAAGAGGCCATGAATCCTTCAGGAAAAAATAAAAATAAAACATATTTGCACATTCCCAGATGGTGGTTTGGGTGCTGTGAAAGTTATATTGAAAAAGATTTTCCAGATTTCAGAGGCTTGCTGTTCAGACCGTGATGATATTTCTTCCATGGTCATTGACTTTTGAGACAGTGTTTCTACTAATCTCAGGGAGATAAAAAAAGAAACATGTTGCAATATTCTTTTACAATTGTGTAGTAGTGGGAAAAAGGTAAATCAGCTCATCAAGAAAGCAGGGTCCATCACTGGTGAGTGGTTTAATTCGGTGGAGCAAATCTTAGAGGAGCGTACAATGAGAGAGGTGAATAGCATGCATGCTGAGTATTGACGACCACCCACTGTCCAGCTTGTTCACAAAGGGCGCATTCAGGCTGACTGAGAGCCTTGCCTGTTCCCGTTCCTCGCGAACCGGCTGTCATGTTTATGCCACAGATATTAGCATTCGCATACCAGTAAGTTGGTTCGCAATGTGAACTGCAAAATACTTGTTTTTTCTCTGCGAACCGTGACGACAATGTGCCCATCAGCAGGTTCATGCGGGTAACACAGTCATGTGCGGAAAAAGTTCAGAGCTCGGTATGAACACGGGCGGTTCGCAGATAAGTACTTTAGTGCCGAACGTTCTGGTCGGCCTGAAAACCCTAAAAGAGTGGCAGGAGCCAAAAGCTCCTCCTACCTAGGTGCTCCACCAAAAGGTTTAGAACAGGGGTGTCAAACTCAAATTCGCAGTGGGCCAAAATGTAAATCTGGGACAAAGTCGTGGGCCGAGCTCAATATTCAAAAAGGACTGAAATTGTGCATGCGCGCACATGCTTACAATACTCAAATGCTTACACCTTAAACACTCAATCCCAACAGATATTGTAGTTCAAATGTGCCTGCACAGTCTGTTGTAAATGAGTGGAAGACATCACTGATGCACTTGCCTGAGCATGTGACACCCAAAATTTCATGTTCAAGTCATATTAAAATACATTAATGTGTAGGGGGGGCAAACTGTAATGCACATTTGAAATGACCTCGCGGACCAAATAGAATGACTCCACGGGCCAAATATGGCCCCCGGGCCTGAGTTTGACATCCCTGGTTCAGAGGATATTTTATTCCTGTAGCAATCTAAATACTTTTTAAAGGGACACTGTGCAGGAAATGGTCAAAAAAGGTACTGCAACTATGCTGCTCATTGCAACTGGGCTGCCTATTGCCAAATTTGATCTTAATATGAAAGTTTACTAAATAATAGTGGTGTGGATCGGCACTGCCCTCACAATCCGATTCGATCACGATTCGGGAGGAAGTAGATCCGATTCGATTCGATTCTAATAGATCCAATCCGATTCGATTCAATTCTACAATGCATTGCAATGCATTACATTTCTACTGAACGCAAAGCAAATGTTCAGCCATGATGAGGACATACAAGTAGTCAGATACTGAGCAACAATTTATTGGCTGTTTTCTGTATCAGTCTGTATCAGTCTTGCAATGTTTTGAAGTGTTTTTATTTAATTTAACATTCATTTGCTCCCGAAATATCCATGGAAGTAATTGAAACTTAAAAAAATTGCCGGATTGATTCTGGAACTTGCCGGATCTGGATCTGGATCGTCCATTCCCCGGATCGATTCGGATCGCCGAATCGATCATTGTTGACACCACTACTAAGTAATAAACAAATGTTTTCTAGTATGGTACAAGTACAGTCTTTTTTGCAGCTAAAAATGGCTATTTTTGGAAATTCAAAATGGCGGACCATGGAGAAGATCCACCTTTTCACAGGGACGCAGGAACTCGGCTCGGCTTGGAGATCGCGTATAGTTATAGGCTTTTCCGTGTCTCTTGTCGTTTTCCCGTTTTTGGTGATTTTGTGAAAGCTTGGGTCCCCATTGAAAACAATGGTGGAACCTTCATGAACCAAGGTTCCGCCACTCTAGAGATTAGAGTGTAGGAGGATGTATTGTATTTTTTCCATTTTATGGAATGATGGAATGGAATGTTGGTGTAACGATTACTTTGTATCTTTGGTCGCGGAGTGATTATTAGATATGAAGAGTCATTCATAGAGTGTTGGGGAATACCCTCACTCCTAGTGACGTGTAGAACGCTCTCGTCTATTCAGAAAGTGTGAAATAATTCGACCGGATCTAACTATTGTGGGTCATTCCACGCCAAATCAACAAGAGCCCGCGGACTTAGGTCTCAAAAAATTCTGAAAATATTACTGAGTGTACCCATGGTACTTAAGAGAAACACTGTAAATTTATTTGAATGTAAGATGTATACTCTCCGTGTTACAGCCAATTTTACTGGGGGAGGGGGGTGTCCATTTTGTTCACACTCTTTTTTTTGTCAAAGTTCACAAGCCCGTAGCTCAAGAACTAAACCATGTAGGAAGCTCAAATTTGGCATGCTGGTACATAGATAGGAAGAGTTTGTTGCAAAACTGTCAGTTTTGGTCTGTATGATCCTGCATCGTCATAGCATTCCCTCAAAGATGATACAAATTGTACTGGAGTTCTTGGCTGTGCTCTGTTTAGGCCTTCAGAAGACATATTTGTGCCCAACATAGCCTCTTGATTTTTTTCCCTTGTAGAGATAAGTAGGAACACTCTCATAAAAAGCTATTAATAGAAAGAAAACCCCATCAGTGTTTGAGCAGAAGACCTCACAAGTCTGACAAATCATTTTGGGTGTCATTTTCAGAGCACCAGAACACCTTGTGGGATTGTCCACAGGTATTTTGAAGTCTTCTTTTTAAAAATGCCTATGAGACTTGTCTTATGGGATGTTTTATTTGTTAATTTCCACCCTGAACATGGGCAAAATGCAAAAAGAGAGCAGCATGATTTCTATAACATTTAATGTAAAGACTAAATAATCAAATGCACATTTTGCCCTGACATGATCACCTGAGAGCCCCTGTGCAGGGGGGCAGGTATCCTTTTCAATTTCAATGATTTAAGGAGCACCTGTGGGTGCTCCCAGCAGTAGATCTGTGCACCTGCATGGCCTGATGAAGCTAACGTGATCACCTGACGACACCTGCATAGAGGTTGGGTAGAGGCTTTATTATTTCAGTGATCCCAGTGGCACTCTTGACACCATTGCCACCATTGTTTGAATCATAAAATGGCCACAAATCATCCAAGCTGCTCTTTTGGTTCTGCTGAAAGTAAATGTCATCTGCCTCATTATACAAGGTTAGTCATCTTTTATTCAATAAATGCATGTATTAATGATTCAACTCTGTAATTAAGTCTTACAAATGTATTGTCACATTCCTTTGAAGGAAACATGACCTCCTGAGGCTGAGTGACCTGGCTGAAACAGATGTTGAATTACTAAATCTCAGATCACAGAATACAGCTGGGCCAGATGCAACAATATGCAGTCACCACTGGAAGCTCTACATGGACAAATATGAATACTTGCAAAAGAAATGCATTGACCCTCTGAGGCAACACTCAAAGGCAATAACAGCAAATCTAAAAACTCTGAGCAAGAAGGATGCTGACCAACTGAATGTGCGTACAGATGTTTCAGTGAGAGTTATTCCTGGTCAGAAAATGTGCTACAATTGTCTGTCAAACCTCAATGCCCCCAAAAGTCCTTCAATGAACCAAAGGAGGTCACTGTGGACTATGGACTTTCAGGTGTATCAACACTTAACACCAGCCTAGAAGAACTTGGAGTGTCTCCTCTCAGAACTTCTCAGGTCAGCAATATGTCGAGCTATGCCAAGAGAAAGGTAACAGAGGTTAACCAGGCTCTTGTAATGAAGATCTCCTCGGGTGGTGTGCCGGCATCAACATTACAAGAATGCTCAAATTGCAAGGACCTGGATATACTGATGGACCTGCTGAAAGAAAAAATTGCTGTTTCCCCAAGGCATTTGCAGACCCAACTCCTCACTCTGGTACCAGACAGCTGGTCTGTGCAGAAAATAGCAGAAACATTTAAAGTAAGTCCATATATGGTCAGAACTGCTCGGAAATTACGCCAAGAGCATGGCATCCTTGCTGAGCCTCCAGCGCGAAGAGCCTCCACCGCAATATCAGCAGAAATTGAATTAAGGGTCAAAACATTCTATGAAAGTGATGAACATTCAAGAATACTTCCAGGCGCAAAAGACTACAAGTCTGTAAAGTCCACTGAAACAGGAAAACGGGAGCACAAACAAAAACGTCTCATACTGATGAATTTGAATGAACTGTATGAAAATTATAAAGCCCAATTTCCTGATGACAAAATAGGATTGTCCAAGTTTTGTTTACTGCGACCCAGTCACTGCATCACTGTGGGGAGTAGAGGAACACACTCTGTATGTGTATGCCAGGCACACCAAAATATTAAGTTAATGCTGACAGCCCTGCCAAGTGCACAACATACAATCACATACCATGACCTGATGTCAAATATTGTCTGTTCAGTGACATCTAAACTTTGTATGGTGCACAGATGTCCAAGCTGTCCTAGGGTTGATGTTCTAAAGAGCTACCTTGAGGACATAAGTGGGTTAGATGACACAACAGAAGACTCTGAGGTCTCATTCAAACAATGGATGTCAACAGACCGCACCACAATTCAAACGTGCTCTAGCACACTGGCTGACTTTGTTGAGACCATTGCGAAAAAGACAGACGAACTCACAAGCCATCATTTCATTTGGAAACACCAAGGAGCATTTTTGTCCACGTTGAAAGAACAGCTGAAACAAAATGAAGCAATTATCATTCTGGATTTTGCAGAGAACTACAGCTTTGTGGTGCAGGATGCTGTTCAAGGGTATCATTGGGAAAATTCCCAGGCGACTCTTCATCCTTTTGTTGCTTATTTCAGGGATGAAACTGATGAACTGCATCATGAGTGCATGTGTGTTATAAGTGATTGTCTACAGCATGACACAGTAAAGGTTCACGGATTCCAGAGCGACGTCCTGAGCCACCTGCGGAAGATAGCACCCCAAGTAAGCAAAATCTCTTACTTCTCAGATGGAGCTTCATCCCAATACAAGAATTTCAAAAACTTTGCAAATCTTGTATATCACCACCATGACTTTGGATTTGAAGCGGAATGGCATTTTTTTGCTACATCCCATGGGGAAAATGTCTGTGATGGTGTGGGTGTGACCATTAAAAGAGAGGCAGCAAAAGCCAGTCTGCAAGCTACAACTTCTGGACACATACTGACACCAGCTGATCTATACAAGTGGGGCGTAGGACATATTAAAAATGTTCATTTTTTATTTGTATCAAATGAAGATGTCATCTCCCACACTGCTGAACAGAGGATGCGATTTGCAAAGGCCAAAAGAGTGCCTGGTACTCGATCATACCACTGTTACATCCCTACAGAGGACGGGAGACTACAAGTAAGTCGGGTGTCTGGGGAAGACAGTCAGCTGACGGTTCATATATTCTCTGAAGGAGCTGAGAGGCCAATGTCTCCAAAGCACACACATGCTGCATCAGCAGTGTCTCTCACATTAGAACAGTGCCATATTGGAAGCTATGTTGGATGCATGTATGATGACAAATGTTGGATTGGTATGATTCGTGACAAGAGTGAAGCAGAATCAGACATCCAGGTATGCTTCATGCATCCACCCTATCCCGCTCCATCTTTCCACTGGCCATCAAGAGAAGATATTTGTTGGATGCCATTGCAATGCATTGTTGCATTCCTCAGTGCACCTACAACTGTCAGTGGGAGGCAGTACCACCTTGATCTGAAAGACAGAGATGCTCTACATTCTGCACTTCAAATGAAACAGCAATGACGCTAATTATGAATTACTATAAATGATACATGATTTAAAATGAAATTCTATGTTTGTATTTTGCTTGATATACCTCTGATTACTTATTTCTGAAGTTTTTTTTCTTTCAGGTTTGATGTCATTTGGGAAAAAGAGCATTTTGTCTCTATTCAGAGTGTAAAATAAACAAGAAAATGTCACATAAGACAAGTCTCATTGGCATTTTTAAAAAGAAGACTTCATGGAGAATGAAGAAAAAAATAAAAAAAAAATCTGTGGACAATCCCACAAGGTGTTCTGGTGCTCTGAAAATGACACCCAAAATGATTTGTCAGACTTGTGAGGTCTTCTGGTCAAACACTGATGGGGTTTTCTTTCTATTAATAGCTTTTTATTAGAGTGTTCCTACTTGTCTCTACAAGGGAAAGAAATCAAGAGGCTATGTTGGGCACAAATATGTCTTCTGAAGGCCTAAACAGAGCACAGCCAAAAACTCCAGTACAATTTGTATAATCTTTGAGGGAATGCTATGACGATGCAGGATCATACAGACCAAAACTGACAGTTTTGCAACAAACTTTTCTTATCTATGTACCAGCATGCCAAATTTGAGCTTCCTACATGGTTTATTTATTGAGCTAGGGGCTTGTGAACTTTGACAAAAAAAAGAGTGTGAACAAAATGGGCACCCCCCTCCCCCAGTAAAATTGGCTGTAACACGGAGAGTATACATCTTACATTCAAATAAATTTACAGTGTTTCTCTTAAGTACCATGGGTACACTTGGTAATATTTTCAGAATTTTTTGAGACCTAAGTGCGTGGGCACTTGTTGATTTGGCGTGGAATGACCCTCGGATAATTTAATGTAACCTGATCTCAACGTGCTATACTCTGAATCGTGGTTTCTAAAACACTTTTCTCTCTGATCATTAGTCGCATGGAGCAGAGACCAGGGTCTCCTACAGAAAGCTGTGTGTCCATGAGAAGTGACCAATCAAAGGATGAGCCCCTCAGGTTCAAAGGAGCTGGACCTACATCTGACCAAAGGTATGCAATCTTGGGCTAGTTCTTGATGGTGAAAAGTTGATCAAATATGTGCAGCGCACCTGCGCACTGAGACTTCAGAACCATGCTGGTTAGAAATCGTGCCCACAATGCTGTTTATGGGAGTTACTTCTGCCCTGCATTCATGTCATAAGGTTTGTATTATTAAGCGGGCTTGCGGAGCAAGGACCATGCAGAGCATGGCCCTTGCAGAGCAAGGCCCGATTATAGTAATCTCTAAGTCCTGTTTTATTATTGGTCTTGTGCAGGGGCAGTAAAAATACAAAATGGATCTCCTCCTAGGCCTTTCGAGATAGAGACACCGTTCAAACACTAAAACGACCGGCTCGGCTTGGAGATCGCGTATAGTTGTAGGCTTCTCCGTGTCTCTTGTCGTTTTCCCGTTTTTGGCGATTTTGTTAAAGCCTGGGTCCCCATTGAAAACAGTGGTGGAACCTCCATGAACCAAAGTTCCGCCACTCTAAAGATTAGAGTGTAGGAGGCTTTTTCGGTCATAAAACATCAACACTTTCACCTAGAAGTTTAGTTGACGCGTTGTTAGCGAGCTCTATGGGATGTCTCCAAATTGTCAAAGTTTCATCTCCCAACTCCCAATACTTTTTAAATGGCAGGTTTGTAAAAAAAACAGGCCTGGGTCTATGGCGAATCCCATTCTTTCCAAAAGTGCATTTTTCAAGAGATCAGCGCATGTCCCACACGGAGGTCCATTTGTGTCTTTTTTACAACGATGTTGTAAAGACAAAAAACTCATTCTCATTCTCTCCCCTGTTTACAGCACAATACTAACTGTCTCTCAATCAATCACAACAGGTGCAGCCAATGAAGAGTTCCATTTCAACTGTCACTGTCTCAAGATTCTATTCTTAACGAGCAGGTGCAAGCAACCATTCTAGAAGTCTATTGTTCAGCTCTTTCATGCAATGTGATATAGTCTTGCTGGAATGTGCACAACAGGTAGCTGCTTGGCTTAATGGGAATGCATGCTGATGGATTAGAGATATGGAGGTTGAGGGTTCAAACCCCACCCATGCTATGTTGATTTTCAAAATTATATCATATGCAGTGTTCCTTAGCCAAGTTAAAATACCATTTATGTCATTAATTATCTATGACAAATGTGCTGTATTACAGATATGGAGGTTGGGGGTTCGAACCCTAGTCGAAGCCATGTTGATTTTCAAAATTATATCATATGCAGCTTTCCTTGGCCAACTTAAAATACCATTCATATCATTAATTATCAATGACAAATGTGCTGTATTACAGATATGGAGGTTGGGGGTTCGAACCCCAGTCGAAGCCATGTTGATTTTCAAAATTATATCATATGCAGCTTTCCTTGGCCAACTTAAAATGCCATGTATGTCATTTAGTATGAATGGCAAATGTGCTGAATTACAGATATGGAGGTTGGGGGTTCGAACCCCAGTCAAAGCCATGTTAATTTTCAAAATTATATCATATGCAGTGTTCCTTGGCCAACTTAAACTGCCATGTATGTCATTTAGTATGCATGGCAAATGTGCTGAATTACAGATATGGAGGTTGGGGGTTCGAATCCCAGTCGAAGCCATGTTGATTTTCAAAATTATATCATATGCAGTGTTCCTTGGCCAACTTAAAATGCCATGTATGTCATTTAGTATGAATGGCAAATGTGCTGAATTACAGATATGGAGTTTGGGGGTTCGAACCCCAGTCGAAGCCATGTTGATTTTCAAAATGATATCATATGCAGTGTTCCTTAGCCAACTTCAAATATCATGCATTGTATGTCATTTAATATCAATGGCAAAGGGGTTGGATTACAGATATGGAGGTTGTGGGTTCGAATCCCGCTCGAAGCCATGTTGATTTTCAAAATTATATCATATGCAGTGTTCCTTAGCCAACCTAAAATACCATGTATGTCATTTAGTATATCCCCAAAACGCAGAGCTACAACACTTTCAAGATGGCTGACTCCAAGATGGCTGAATTGTTTGGCCCATAACTTCTGACTGGGTGGATGGAGTTTTTCCAAGATTTCTTTTAGCTTTGTTTTCTCAATAGTACTTTGTTTCATCTCTGCCCCAAAAGGCAAGCCCGCTTCCAGCATTTTCTGTGAGAATGCAATCTAGTTTATCGTTCTTGTGTCGGGCAGTAAAATAGAAAAATGGATCTCCTCCTAGGCCTTTCGAGATAGAGACACCGTTCAAACACTAAAACGACCGGCTCGGCTTGGAGATCACGTATAGTTATAGGCTTGTCCGTGTCTCTTGTCGTTTTCCCGTTTTTGGCAATTTTGTGAAAGCTTGGGTCCCCATTGAAAACAATGGTGGAACCTTCATGAACCAAGGTTCCGCCACTCTAGAGATTAGAGTGTAGGAGGCTTTTTCGGTCATAAAACATCAACACTTTTACCTAGAAGTTTCATCTCCCAACTCCCAATACTTTTTACATGGCAGGTTTGTAAAAAAAAAAAACAGGCCTGGGTCTATGGAGGTTCCCAGTCTTTCCAAAAGTGCATTTTTCAAGAGATCAGCGCATGTCCCACATGGAGGTTCATTTGTGCCTGAACCGTTTAACCTATAAACTTCATTCAAAGACTGTTAGAGAGATCACATGCATGACTCCGATCTGTGAAAAGGACACGTGCCAACTCCTTTTACTTTTTTTTACAACGACCGTGTAAAGACAAAACACTGGGTCTGATTCTGTTCCCTGCTAAGACCACAATACTAAAGTCTCTTTTCCATTGGGTTCCGCGTTCCGGTGCGGGCTTTATAAATATTCATGAAACTTGACGGGGGGTCGATGGTGCTGTCTCACACGCATTTCCATACAACAGGGACTAGAACTGGGCTGTATGATCAGCTGCTGCACCTAGCCGCGACAAAACCGTGTTTTCACGCCATGGTGAATCTAAGCCCTAATCTAAACAATAGGACCTATATAGGACTAAATATAACCAGCGATCTCATTTTCATAGACCCATAGACATGTGTTTGGGCTTGTTCGAAAGCTGCGAATCTCAGCTTTTCACAGGTTTTTACGGAACGTTTTTATGTTCTTTCAATCCAAAGTTATATAACTTTAAGCGGCCGCTGTTTCAAGTGAAAAAATAGCGCTTTCCAACCATTTTTTTTTTTTACCTCGTCATTTTTTCCCGAACATCCAGCGATCACCTTAACCTAGACCTACAGACATGTGTTAGGGTTTGTTCAAAAGCTGAGATTCTTAGCGTTTTACAGGTTTTACGGCACGTGTTTATGTTCTTTAAATCCAAAGTCATTTAAAGATCGCCTCTCAACGTAATTTAATTAATATTGCCGTGTTCCCAATTGTTATTGAATGTGTTACGCGTTGGTCCTGTTTTAAAAAACGTTCTGGTTGCTTTGTTTCAAGACGTTTTTGCAAGCTGGCAAGGTGGCTTGTGGAGAAACGAGAGAGTGTTCCGTGTTTCTCGTGGAAATGCGTCTCTGATTGGCTCACTCCTCCTGCTCTCAAAGAAACGCGTCTCTGATTGGCTCAGTCCTCCAGCCTTGGGAGAGAATGTAATGGGAAACAGAGTCGCCACTTCCCCGGATGGTACTGCACTATAGGGGCGCCAACGGAGGCGTGCAGGCTCCATTCAGGGCTGTGCTCTTTCGACAGCGACCCCTAGGCGAGCTGTAGGCACGGAGCAACCGGAGTGAGCAGGCTTTATGTATGAGGCTTTGTGCTGTGTGTGTACCTGAGAGTAGCAACCAGCTGATAGCTAAGCTAAGCTAAGCTATGTTTCGGGCCACCAGACGTTGCTTGTTTTGAAAACAAGCAGAAAAAAATTACTCGACATGTTTTTAGATAAATGGGTCGATATAAACCTTTGTGGGCAACGCCTTCTTTCGACGTGACGAAACACAGAAAGGCTTTCGTGATTCGCTCGTTTCTCTGCATTATTGATGTAAATTGGGAAACACCGGGAAACACAGCCAGGAGAGTTGACGCACCGCTATGAGAGCCTTGCAAGTGAGTTTAACTTGGGGTGACCGTCCGATCTTCGAAAGGAGTGAGTAAAACTGAGTTTTATCGGAAGTTGGCCTTTATTTAACTTTAAGCGGTCGCCACTTCAAGTAAACAATGGCGTTGTTCTCCAGCCGGATAGAGAGGAAATCTTTTTTGTCATGGCTGTGTTCTTTGTTCCCTCGAATAAACCACAGTTGTCTTTTTCATTCGAAATTTTCATTTTTACATTTAATTTGATAACAGCAAATTCGCCATCCCTCTGCAGGTTCGTATATGAAGATATGTGCAATGAAAAGGGCTACTTTAGTGTGCCCTATTTTGCATGGTGGTAAAAAAAAAACGACTTCTCACAAGGAGGAGGCGTGGAGCTTTGGAAATAGCGTGATTTTAAAATAATAGCCTAATAGGCTAATAATATAACTCATTGGCCAAGGACTGGAGTTAGGCTAGGCCTACTTTAAAGAACATGATAATTGCTTGAGCAAATTTTCTCTGTCTACTGTAAAAACTGCCGACAGAAAAGTGATGTTGATTTTTAAAGTGCGTGGGTGGGGATAGGTGTTTGCACATGCCGGTAAATCCTAACACAGGCAACATGTAGCCTAGTGGAACTAAGCTCCGCACGCCTCGAACCACGTCTTTCGCGATTCTATAATCGCCCCTGTTTGAGCCCTGTTTGAGCTGATGATGGGTGTGTATGGGTGGAGTAAATGCAAAATGGGAATGGGAATGCATGCTGCTGGATTAGAGATATGGAGGTTGAGGGTTCGAACCCCACCCGAAGCCATGTTGATTTTCATATGCAGTGTTCCTTAGCCAACTTAAAATGCCATGTATGTCATTTATTATCAATGGCAAATGTGCTGGATTAGAGATATGGAGGTTGAGAGTTCGAATCCCACTTGAAGCGATGCTGATTTTCAAAATTATATCATATGCAGTGTTCCTTAGCCAAGTTAACCCTCTGAGGTCTAAGGCCTTTCAGAGGCTTTTAGGCTGCTTGCACCACCCTGACATTTTCAAGTATTTTCAACTAACAGTAAGCATCTATGCAAAAGTGGAATATATGGTTGTATTGTGAAAAGCCTGACAAGAAATAATCTGAAAAAAATTGGATGTCATACAAACATGTTTTATTTAAATTGAGTATAAACACAACTGTACAAAAAACAGGTTTCAGAGATCTTCAAAAAGTTCAAGAAAACACACAATAAATATATCTAGCCAAGACTTTTGAAGTTTGAATCTTGTAAACAAATGTGTTGGCAGCATAAAAGTGAAAAGGGCATTTAGAAATGTTTTCTTGTTTTCATACAAAGTGCAAAAAAGAATGACTATGTCACTGCCACTGCCTGTCTCATTTGAATACTAATGAGATAGGTGTGAACAAACCTCTAATGGCCCACACCCCCCTGTCAATCCCCATGTGCTCTGATAGCCCCAACCCCCCTGTCACTCTACGTCTGCTGTGTTTACCCTACCTGAAAGGGGCGTGTTGTCACCTCTGAATAGCCACTCAAGCACCGGTACTTTACATGTGAATAGCTATAGGTGTGGCTGCTACAGGCAGAGAGTACAGAATATGCGAAGATTTCTTTTCACTTTCTTTAAATTGGGCCAGCTATATAATTTATTTAATATATATATATATATATATATTTGGAATCTGGAAGGTCTGAGGTTTCTAATGGTGTAACCTATGTGTTTCAATGACAAAAACTCACAGAGTTACAGATTTGTTTTTGGAGACATGTCAAATTGCCCTCTCAAGGGCAATTAGACCTCTATGGGTTAAAATACCATGTATGTCATTTAGTATCGATGGCAAATGTGCTGAATTACAGATATGGAGATTGGGGGTTCGATGGCCTATTATAAATGGTGAATGTTAATCCAGTTCACAACGTAGGGATGTGCTCATTTCTCTTCCACGAGATGGATTTTTTTGCAACAAGAGCCCTTAACAACTTCGACCCCACAGTGGATGGGGCAACATGTTTTCAACCACATACCTGGCGATTATTTTGTTGCGCTCACTCGTGTCCTGAGAAATCAGGTTTGGCTTGCCTCCCTCTCCCTCTTCGATACAACTGAAACTAGCTGCACGGCTTGGAGGTGTGCCACCATGCGATGTTGAGAGGTGCTTAGTGAAATTAGAGTCGCGCCTTACAGACATAACTTTGTTTCCAAGGCACAGTATACGTTGGATATGAACATTCTTGCCTTTGACTGCAACTAGCGTGAAATGATTCTGGTATTTGCCATTGGAACATGCAACCTCGCGGCTTTACTGCCGTTGTCTCTTCTATTCTTTATCCATGCGCTTCCTGTGAACTCGGTGTGTAGAATGACTTGTGTTTGCGCACGTGGGAGCATAGCTGACACTCCGCCCCCTTTACACTTTTTTTTTAGCAAATCACGTTCAGCTATTTTGTTCTCATGCATGCAAAGGGTGAATGTGAGCATATTAAAAGCCAGCTTGGTACAGCTTTGTCGTTGCCATTTGCTCCTAGATTTTGTCAGCAGCCAGTGCACACTGGCGCCTCAATTCATAAAATTGCAGTGCATCACGTTACCTCCCGAGTAACGGCAACGGCGTTACAGTTATGGATAAAGTAATTAAGTAATTATTCCGTTACTCAAAATGAGGCTCCATTTGTAACGCTGTTATACCCAGCACTGATTGTAACCCCAGGAATATTGTCAGTATAGCTTGAGATGCAAGAGGGTGGACATTTGTTCAATTGGCGTGGAATTACCTATTTAACGTTTTTATCATGATTTCATATGTAGTTCAAAACTTCTTCAACCTTCTAAGACCATCATTGCTGCATTGTTGCAAAATTCTTCTGTGTAGTAGAGCAACGGACTGAATGTAACCTGATCTCAACATGTTACAATCTGAATATTGATTTCTAGAAACACTTTTCTCTCTGATGGTTAGTGACAAAGAGAAGAGACCAGGGTCTCCTACAAGGAGCTGTGTGTCCATGAGGAGCGACAAGTCAATGGATGAGCCACTCAGGTTCAAAGGGGCGGGACATCCACCTGGCCTCAGGTACCTTCAGACAGATTTGTTCAATTGGCGTGGAATGACCTATGTAACACTTTTGTTAAGGTTTCATATGTAGTTCAAACTTCTTCAAGCTTGTAGGATGATCATTGCTGCATTGTTGCAATATTCTTTGACAACTGTGTAGTAGTTTAACTCAATGTTTCCCAACCACTGTGCCGCGGCACACTAGTGTGCCGTGAGAGATCGTCAGGTGTGCCGTGGAAAATTCTTGTTTTCCAGAAAAAAGAATAACGAATTCATTATTATCAGCAAATAATGCCTATATGTCATTATGTAGTGTCTGCTGTTGACTGGCGTCCTAATCATGTAATAATTCCTTATCACTAGGTGGCAGCAGGTAGCGAATTGCATTGTAGTAGGCCTAGCTGTCAAAAGAAGGCAAATGCCGTGAGCTCGAGTCAATACAAAGAGAGCTATTTCATTTGGATTTAGGACTACTGGTACTTATACGTGGGATGCAATGGCACCGATTCCATTGTGGTTGGTATGTAAACGAAACACCCTTCACAAAACAAGAGTGCAGACTATTTTGTTGGCCTGCGTAAGCAAACAGAGAACCAAGCAACATTTATGAGGGAAAAAAGGTAAACGAGAAAGCCCTCAAAGCTAGCTACCACGTAGCTGAACTTGTAGCTAAATCAGAAGTCACACAGTGGCAGAGACGCTAATATTACCTGCCTGCAAAGCCATTGTAAATGAGAAGCTTGGACCTGAAGCGGTTAAATAACTAGCCAAAGTCCCTCTCTCAAATAACACAATTTCCAGACATTGATGACATGTCTGCTGTTATCGAAAGTGTGGTTTTGGAAAAGATCCGTATCCGTGAGAAATTTGCGTTGCAACTTGACGAGGTTGATAGTGGACATGCACAACTTCTTCTTCTTCTTCTTTTTGAGTTTTTAATGGCGGTTGGCAGCTTAGCGAAAAAGCAGCATCACCGGACATGCGCAACTCCTGGCCAATGTGCGTTTTGTGATGGAGACGGAATCTGAGAAAATGTTCTATTTTGCAAGGCATTGAACAGAGATTGATATTAAACATGCATATTCATATTGTAACAGTGAAATCTTCCCTAAATACCATTGCTACTGTCAGAATAAACATTATTTTCTGTATTCCTGCAAATAGAATGCTTTTGGACAGAATAACAATTTGTATATAGTAGGCCTAGGTCTGCTTTGAAGTTTATAGCTTCATTCAGAAGTGGACATGTTAAGTTAACTTTTTATTTGAAAGAGGAAAATTAAAAGATGATAAAAATATATATTTTTGTGTTTATTTGATTGCTATTCAAGACAATTTTATAAGAATGACTATATTGTTAGGCGGATACTATAATTTGTTTTCATTATTTCATAATTTTTGGTTGGTGGTGTGCCACGAGATTTTTTGATGGGGAAAAGTGTGCCCTGGCTCAAAAAAGGTTGGGAAACACTGGTTTAACTCATTGAATGTAACGTGATCTCAACATGCTACATTCTGAATCTTGGTTCTAAAACACTTTACTCTCTGATCGTTAGTGCAATAGAGAAGAGATCAGGGTCTCCTACAGGGAGATGTGTCTCCATGAGGAGTGACCAGTCAATGGATGAGCCCCTAAGGTTCAAAGGGGCGGAACCTGCATCGGATCAAAGGTATGCTGAGCCACACCTCCTGTTCTGATGTTCAGTGCTGTTGAATTTGACATGAACGATCACTTCTCTGGGATGGTTATGTAAATTTACATGTTAAATATAGCTGCAAGCAGCAATGCGGGGCCAAGCAGTAAACTTGCCCAAGTCGCCACGGCAACAGAAGGAACTGCAGCGCCCCCTTTGGCCCAAATCTCGCCAATTTGGTGTGCATTCCTTGGAGGGGAGTGTGATCATGTGAACCAAGTTAAGTTTGAATCCGTTAAAAGGCTGCCGAGATATGAGCTTCCTGTTACTGTTGTTTAATACATCACGTGATGCCATGCATACAGCCACTCACTAAGGTGACTGTGGGTGGCTTTTGGCCTGAAGCTGATATCGTCAGACGGTGCCCAGCTATCTTGGGGTGTTTCGACCCTTAACCGTAACACCCTCAAGCTGGCGGGTCAGCAGTGGTGGCCAGGTCACTGCCCATCAGCTCCAGGCCTCCAGCCCCCCTCCTCCCTCTTAAACCACAACCAGCATGAGGCTCTCTCTGCTGCCTCCCCTATCCTGCGCACAGCTGTCTTCCTCTCCTTGCCAGATATGCCGAGTGTAGTGAGCACCGACCACGTTGACTGTGCCGGGAACCCCCTACACCCGACCTCCACTGGAAACAGCCATGCTTGCCAGCCCTTCTCCTTGCATTCCATGATGAGATCCTGGTATTTTAGGCTTTTCCTCTCATGGGCATCACTGTCAGCTCGACCAGGATGATTTTCTTAGCCTGCTCTGACCAGATGACAATGTCAGGCCTCAAAGTGGTCTGGACGATGGGGGGGAAAGTGAGCTTTTTCCCCAGGTCTGCTGACATCTCCCAACTTTGTGCCCCCTGGAGGATGTTGGTCCTGGCTCTTCTCACTGAGGATGTTTTTTCTCCTGCCCTGAAAAAATTGCAGCAATGGCACTTGTGGCTTGGTCGGTTGTGGTCTTCTCCTGGCCTGCTCAAAAATGTCAGCAATCACACGGAGCACTTGGTCGTGACGCCACCTGTACCTCCCCTGAGCCAGAGCGATTTGGCACCCTGCTAGAATGTGGGCCAGTGTTCCCCTCTTGCCACATAACTTGCAGAGCGGGTCCTCTCTCAGGCCCCACCTGACAAGGTTTGCTGGTGATGGGAGTGTGTCGTACACAGACCTGAGGAGGAAGCTAACACGGAAGGGTTCTAGCCTCCAGAGCTCAGTCCATGTGACCCTCCTGTTTGGGAGGTCCCATCTGGTCCATGTTCCCTGGGTTGCCAGTTCTACAGCTTTCGCCTTCCGTGTCTCCTCCTCTTGGTGGCGAACTTCTGCTTGCACCATCTCTCGCCTCTGCTGCGCGTTTGCCTTGCTCCACTGGGTAAAGTGGGATGTTCCCAGTCCTTGCCGGCCCGTGCAGACATTGCCAATAATGTCTCTCAACCCGAGAGAGCTTTCAGCTTGCTTGACAGCAGTGTCTGCTGCCCACTTACGGCCTGTTCGCGTTGTAACCCCTGCATTGCTTACTTGCTCATCTCTTGAGTCTCTGAGCATCATTGCCACCCTGCACTTCGCCACCTGAACTCCTCCACCACAGAGGAGAAAGGAAGTTGGAGTTGGCCTGATCGAATGTAGAGCCCCACGGCTGTGAAGCTGGGAGGGATACCCAGCCACCGCCTCAGGTGCTTGTTCACCTTCCTCTCCACTCCATCCACTGCAGTCATTGGGATCTGATAGACTGTCAGCAACCACATCAGCCTCGGCAGGAGCCCATGTTGGTATATCCAAGACTTGAACTTGCCAGGTAGGCCTGACTTGTCAATTCTCCTTAGCCATTCGTCCGCCTGATTTGCAGTGTCAGTGATGCTGTTCCTGTCACTGAGGGTGTCGTCGTACCACTTTCCCAGGCATTTAATGGGGTTCTCCCTGATCGTAGGGATCTGCTCACCTTGGATGTGCAGTTCGAAAGTCTCTGTCAGTTTCCCCCTCCTTATCACCATGCTCCGTGACTTTCTGGGCTTAAAAGCCATTCTTGCCCCTGATGCCAAGGCCCCAAGAGTCTTCAGGATCCACCTTGCCTGCACATGTGTTGCGGTTGTTATGGTGAGGTCATCCATGAATCCTCTCAGTGGGGGTTGTCTGCTCCCTGCTGCCGTGACTGGTCCCTTGGCCTCTGCTACTGCTGCTGTAATCAAGAGATTCATCCCCATGATGAACAGAATGGGGGATACTGTGCATCCCGTCACAATGCCCTTCTCCAGCGACTGCCATATGGTGGTGAACTTGGCAGTCTGAAACCGCAGCTTAAATGACCCCAGGTAGCTGTTGATCATCTGCCTGTTGGTGGCGCTAGAGTGTTTGAGCTTGGGATCCGATTTTTTGGGGGGGAAGTCATGGGATGGACTAGTGTGTGTGCAAAAAAAAAAATCCAGCCGAATCTGACAAACGGTTGCTGAGATATGACCTCACTTCCTGTTTCGCCACTTTTATTGGCTGTCACGGGCAAACTATAAGAGGTATAAAAAAATCCTTGAATACCCTGATGCCTATCAGTCTGAAGATGATCTGTACCTTTTTGCAGTTCATTCTGACAAAAAATGTGGGACAAGTAGCATTTTATTGAATTTTACAAAATTCAAAATGGCGGATTTTCTCCTCTGGGTTGACATGACATCATATAGTGCGTTGGATTCGGCTTGGCCCAAGGATTCTAGTGATGGTAATATATTTTACATCGGGCATATGGTTTAAAAGCTACAGGCAAAAATGTAGCTAATATTTTGACCTGTTGGTGGCGCTACAGAGTTTGAGCTGGGGATCTGATTTTTTTGTGGTAGGTCATGAGATGGACTACTATGTGTATTAAGAATCGTAGCTGAAACCGACAAAGGGTTGCTGAGATATGACCTCACTTCCTGTTCTGGCACTTTTACGACAATTTTGATTGACTGTCATGGCTAAACGATAAAAGATATCCAATATTCCTTGAGACCCCATATGAAGTGCAGTACAGAGATACGATATACCGAATTTTGGGCGAAATTGTCAAAAATTGTGGGAGAAGTAGCATTTTTATTGAATTTCACAAAATTCAAAATGGTGGGAAAACTATCCTGGCGGAAAATGACGTGATAGGGTGCGTTGGATTCGTCTTGGCCCAAGGATTCCAGCGATACCAAGTTTATGAAATTTGGCCCAGCGGTTCAAAAGTTACAAGCAGAAATGTACCTGCAACTTTGACCTGCTGGTGGCGCTAGAGCGTTGGGGATGGGGTCCTATAAATTGCTGTGGGTAATGCTGAGACTGGCCCGAATGTGTGTGCCGATTTACAGAATTTTTCTACCTACGGTTCTATGGGCTGCCATAGACTTGCTAAGGAGAGGAAAGATGTCTAGGTAATAATAAGAAAACCAGCTAACACTATAGGGGCCTTCGCCAGCTTCGCTGCTTGGCCCCTAAATATAAAGCCAAACCTACATATTTAAGCAAAGTCTATATATTAAATAGAAACATTAAGATGACACTAAATACTATCTTTACCTAATGGGGGTGATCAACATTTTTTTGCAGTATTTTGCTGTCCTCTGCATAGGCCATCAGAAGACTTATTTGAGCTTCATATAAGTTGTTGAAGTTATGTTCCTACTGAGATTTATTTTGAAAGGTGATTTCAATACTTACTCATGAATGTCTGCTGAACACCAAGAAGTATTTTGAGAGATACGTGTGTAGAGTTGTTCAATTGGCATGGACTGATGGTGATTTCAATCCTTTCTCTTCGATTTCTATTTTATCCCCATTCCATTGGTATGGAATGACTTATATAGCACTTTCATCAAGATTTCATATGTAGTTAAAAACTCTTCAACCTTCTAGGACAATCATTTCTACATTAAGCAAAGTATATATATTAAATAGAAACATTAAGATGAAACTAAATACTATCTTTAACTAATGGGAGTCATCAACACTTTTTGGCAGTATTTTGCTGTCCTCTGCATCTAGGCCATCAGAAGACGTATTTGAGCTTCATATAAGTGATTGCAGTTATGTTCCTACTGAGATTACTAGACACACTTTCATAAAAAGTCAATCAACACAGAAGTCCCATCACACACAAGGTGTTTGATTGCTCTGAAAATGATATTGAATGTGAGTTTCCAGATTTCATTTTCATTTTCCAGTTATTGTCATTGACTTTTGAGAAAGTGTTTCTACTAATCTGAGGAAGAATTAGAAAACAAGAGTATATGTTGTACAGAAATCCAGTATATCTACTGAAGGCATAAACAGAGCAATACTGCACTAAAATATTGATGTTGAGGGACTGCTGTGAAGATGTGAGATCATCGAACGATAACTGGAGCATTTTGTTCAAGACTACATCTATGTAAAATGTAAGCCTTCTATGGTACAGCTATCACGCTCTGCCCTTCAGAGCTGCAGAACACCAATGGCTAAAGAAAATCCAGACACCCCTCGCCCTATCAAACAACCTTTAATTTAGAAAGGATATCATTTATTTTGAAAGGTGATTTAAATCGTTTCTCTTGAATATCTGCTGAACATCAAGGAATATTTTAAGGGACATAAGTGCGTAGAGTTGCTCAATTGGCTTGGAATGACCCATTGAGCACTTTTAGCAAGATTTCATATTTAGGTGAAAACTTCTTCAACCTTCTAGGAACATCATGGCTGCATTGTTGCAATATTCTTTTGACAACTGTGTAGCAGTGCAACTGACTGAATGTAACCTGATCTCAACGTGCTACACTCTGAATCTTGTTTTCTAAAACACTTTTCTCTCTGATGGTTAGTGATATGGAGCAGAGACCAGGGTCTCCTACAGGGAGCTGTGTGTCCATGAGGAGTGACAAATCAAAGGATGAGCCCCTCAGATTCAAAGGGCTGGGATTTCCACCTGACCACAGGTATCTTAAGCCAGATGTGTTCAATTGGCGTGGAATGACCTATTTAACACTTTTGTTAAGATTTCATATGTAGTTCAAAACTTCTTCAACATTCTAGGAACATCATTGCTGCATTGTTGCAGTATTCCTTGACAACTGTGTAGTAGTTTAACTGATTGAATATAACCTGATCTCAACATGCTACTCTCTGAATGTTTCCCAACCACTGTGCCGCGGCACACTAGTGTGCTGTGAGAGATCGTCAGGTGTGCCATGGAAAGTTCTTATTTAAAAAAAAAAAACGAATTCATTATTATCAGCAAATAATGCCTATATGTCATTATGTAGTGTCTGCTGTTGACTGGCGTCCTAACCATGTAAAAATTCCTTATCACTAGGTGGCAGCAGGTAGCGAATTCCATTGTAGTAGGCCTAGCTGTCAAAAGAAGGCAAATGCCGTGAGCTCGAGTCAATACAAAGAGAGTTATTTCATTTGGATTTAGGACTACTGGTACTTGTACGTGGGATGCAATGGCACCGATTCCATTGTGCTTGGTATGTAAATGAAACACCCTTCACAAAACAAGAGCGCAAACTATTTTGTTGGCCTGCGTAAGCAAACAGAGAACCAAGCAACATTTATGAGGGAAAAAGGGTAAACGAGAGAGCCCTTAAAGCTAGCTACCACGTAGCTGAACTTGTAGCTAAATCAGAAGTCACACAGTGGCAGCGACGCTAATATTACCTGCCTGCAAAGCCATTGTAAATGAGAAGCTTGGACCTGAAGTGCTTAAATAACTAGCCAAAGTCCCTCTCTCAAATAACACAATTTTCAGACATTGATGACATGTCTGCTGTTATCGAAAGTGTGGTTTTGGAAAAGATCCGTATCCGTGAGAAATTTGCGTTGCAACTTGACGAGGCTGATAGTGGACATGCGCAACTTCTTCTTCTTCTTCTTTTTGAGTTTTTAATGGCGGTTGGCAGCTTAGCGAAAAAGC
The DNA here is from genome assembly GCF_034702125.1 of Engraulis encrasicolus. Taxonomy (NCBI): domain Eukaryota; kingdom Metazoa; phylum Chordata; class Actinopteri; order Clupeiformes; family Engraulidae; genus Engraulis; species Engraulis encrasicolus. The sequence goes on from NW_026945665.1 coordinate 977,224, forward strand.
AGCATTACCGGACATGCGCAACTCCTGGCCAATGTGCGTTTTGTGGATGGAGACGCAATCAGAGAAAACGTTCTATTTTGCAAGGCATTGAACAGAGATTGATATTAAACATGCATTCATATTGTCACAGTGAAATCTTTCCTAAATATCATTGCTACTGTCAGAATAAACATTATTTTCTGTAATCCTGCAAATAGAATGATTTTGGACAGAATAACAATTTGTATATAGTAGGCCTAGGCCTGCTTTGAAGTTTACAGCTTCCTTCGAAGTGGACATGTTAAGTGAACTTTTTATTTGAAAGAGGAAAATTAAAGGATGATAAAAAAATATATATTTTTGTGTTTATTTGATTGCTATTCAAGACACTTTTATAAGAATGACTATATTGTTAGGCGGCTACTATAATTTGTTTTCATTATTTCATAATTTTTAGTTGGTGGTGTGCCGCGAGATTTTTTGATGGGAAAAAGTGTGCCCTGGCTCAACAAAGGTTGGGAAACACTGCCTTAAGGTGTCGTCACACTGTAAAAGAGTCCAGTCGTTAGTAATGACTTTGCGGATGTCATGTGCCTCTGTACTATACCGCGTTGAAAAAAACGTTCGGTTGTTGTCATTGCATTTCTCTTTCCTCTTTAATAAAACGCTGCGCTCTTGCGCTTGGGCTTTTGTGAGGGCCATGTTAATATACTGTCCATAGGGAATGTTCTTGATAGGTGGCGGGTGAAAACTCTTTGAGTGTAAGTGTGTTTTTGTGTATGTCTTTGCGATAGATAGAAGTATGAAGGAGCCCATTAGTGTCTTTCGTGATTTCTAGGTCTAAGAAGTTGATTTTTGTTTTGCTGTATTCCAGTGATAGTTTCACATTCACATTGGTGCTGTTGAGATAACTGTGAAAGCTTATCAACTCCTCTTCGCTGCCATTCCATATCATGATGACGTCATCAATGTACCTAGACCACCAGACGACCGGCTCCTTGTTAGTATAAATGGCTTCAACATCCATAGTGACTAAGAACGCATCAGGACCGATAGTCATGTCCTTGATTTTGCATAAAACATCAGCTGTATCCTGTATAAAGGCTGGCAATGTTGGAAGCAGAGGCTTAATAAAAAAATCAACATACTTGGATATGGGAGACTTTCATTACCGGAGATAACTGGTCTCCCAGGGGGGTTGGTTACGTTTTTGTGTACTTTGGGTAAAAGATAGAAAGAGGCCATCTGTGGGTAAGGTTTGTAGAGGAAATCGAATTCTTGAGGTGAGATTAGGTCATCCTCCCTCGCTTTCTGTAATTTCTCATGAAGTTCCTTCTTAAGTGTTTCCATTGGGTTTGTTTTTAGTGGTAAGTAGATCGTCTCGTCATCCAGCTGTCGTTGCGCTTCTTTAACATACTGTTCATACCCCCATACCACAACAGCGCCCCCTTTGTCTGCTTTTTAAATTACAATGTCTTTATTGTCAGCCAATTCCTTAAGTGCGTCTCTTTCATCTTTGGTCAAGTTTCGGGTACGCTGAGAGTTTTTCTTTGTGAGCACCTGTTCTATCTCATAATTAACTTTTCTCTCGAAAGTATTCAAGGTGGCGTTCTGTACAATAGGACAGAAAGTTGATTTGGGCTTAAATGGTGTGTTAGAATAATTAGTCATTGCGGGACCCGGAGGGATTCAGGTTATACCATGCTTTGAGGTGTAACGATCTATAAAATCTAAAGAGATCAATTTTGACATCAAAAGTATCTGAGGAAGTGGTCGGTGAAAAAGTAAGTCCTTTAGATAGAACATTAGGACTAGCCTAGAAATCTAGACGCCCCTAGCGACCGCAAATTGAATTTGCTCCCTGGGGCAGTCTAGCGGACCCCGGTCGTTTTGCGAGGCTGAAAGTTATCCGATGACAGGGCCAATCAAATCGCGAGGGGGGCCGGGCTACCTAGTAAACAGGAAACTTTCTAAGAAGAAGCATGGTGTCCGTCCGTGCTACGTAGCCTACAGCACGAAAGTGTTTACTTAATTTGAAAAGCCTGGATGATAATACATTTCGTGGCTGACATGGATTGATGTAATAATACACCATGAACTTATCGGACACAAATAGATCTCAACACATTACCATTTGATCATTCGATGTTTTAAACTAGCTCGGTAAGCTAAGTTGAGCATTTTACAGAACCAGATAGTCACACGCTATTATCAGACCACTACTGTAGGTGTAGAATGAAATTGCGGCCCCAATTTCTAATAAGACACATGCCATTAAAAACGAGACATTTGGGAGCTTTGAAAGTCTTTGAGTAGCTTACTAAATAGATGGGATCGATAGTCTGGCTAGCGAGCTGACCGGGGAGCGTCCTGCGTTGGGAGCGACAATCAGGGAAAGTTATGGGTATACAGCTATCTAGAGGGCCATGTGGTTGAAAACGAGGCATTTTTGAACTGTATAAGTGAAAACACGATTTATTAGGAAACTTGTTTGTGGCTGTGGTCATCACACGCTTTCACTGCTACGACGGCTGGAAGTTGCCGCTTCACCTACAAAGAGGCCCTCGCTAGTGGCTAGCTAACCTGTCGTCAATAACAGAGCTAGGTATCCAGCCTTGTATTATATGCCTGCCCCAAATTCTAATAAGATCCATGTCATTAAAAACGAGACATTTGGGAGCTTTGAAAGTCTGTAAGTCGCTTACTAAATAGATGGGAATGACACCTAGTCTACCGAGCTAGCGGCTAGCCATGTATTAGTTATGGGTATACAGCTAGCTAGCTAACACCGAACATGCCATGTTGACAACAATCATAAATATAACCATTTAACAAGCCCCACATTGCTCGACATTTCGCTGATTGATCAAGGAGGGCCATGTGGTTGAAAACGATGCATTTTTGAACTGTATAAGTGAAAACACGATTTATTAGGAAACTTGTTTGTGGCTGTGGTCATCACACGAATTCACTGCTACGACGGCTCGAAGTTGCCGCTGCACTGCTCCTACTACATCAACTCGGTCACCCGGACCTGTCGAATCCAGATGTCCAACGTACGGAATATCAGACCTGTGCTGACACAATATTCTACACAACGACTGGTCCAGGCCACGGTCCTGTCCCGCGTTGACTACTGCAACTCACTCATGACAGGTCTACCTGCTTGTGCGCTAAAGCCTCTGCAGATGATCCAGAATGCGGCGGCACGGTTGATTTTCAATCAACCCAAAAGGACCCATGTTACGCCTCTATTTATTGAGTTGCAATGGTTACCGATCGCCGCCCGGATCAAGCAAAAGGCATTGACCCTTGCCTACAAAACCATCACAGGAACGGCCCAAGCTTATCTGAAGGACCTACTAACGCCTTATGTTACTGGAAGAGAATTGCGCTCATCCAGCACAAGCCGTCTGGCTCTGCCATCCAGTCGCTCTAGGTACTCCCAGTCAAGATTGTTCTCCGTTGTGGCACCCAAGTGGTGGAACAGTCTCCCAGAGGCAGCAAGACTGAGCACATCTCTTGCAGCTTTCAAGAAACAACTAAAGACATTCCTCTTTCGAGAGAATCTACTAGACTAATGCTTGAACTGGCCTTGCCCCAGGACAGACTCCTGACATGATGTTTTGTTTAGTTTAGTTTAGTTTGTGAGTGTGTGTTTGTGTGTGTGTGTACTCGTTATTTGCTCTTTATATTAAAAAAAAAACTAACCCCTCTTTGCAACTGCACTTGTTGTTCTGTATATCTCCTGTGCACTTTGTATTTGCTTGTGATGTTGGCTTGATTATGTCCTCCTTTGAAAGTCGCTTTGGTTATAAAGCGTCTGCCAAATGCAATGTAATGTAATGTAATGTAATGTTTCCAAGGCACAGTATACGTTGGATATGAACATTCTTGCCTTTGACTGCAACTAGCGTGAAATGATTCTGGTATTTGCCATTGGAACATGCAACCTCGCGGCTTTACTGCCGTTGTCTCTTCTATTCTTTATCCATGCGCTTCCTGTGAACTCGGTGTGTAGAATGACTTGTGTTTACGCACGTGGGAGCATAGCTGACACTCCGCCCCCTTAACACTTTTTTAGCAAATCACGTTCAGCTATTTTGTTCTCATGCATGCAAAGGGTGAATGTGAGCATATTAAAAGCCAGCTTGGTACAGCTTTGTCGTTGCCATTTGCGCCTAGATTTTGTCAGCAGCCAGTGCACAGTGGCGCCTCAATTCATACCTCCCGAGTAACGCAACAGCGTTACAGTTATGGATAAAGTAATTAAGTAATTATTCCGTTACTCAAAATGAGGCTCCATTTGTAACGCCGTTATACTCCAACGCCATTACTCCCAGCACTGATTGTAACCCCAGGAATATTGTCAGTATATTTTGAGATGCAAGAGGGTGGATATTTGTTCAATTGGCGTGGAATTACCTATTTAGCGCTTTTATCATGATTTCATATGTAGTTCAAAACTTCTTCAACCTTCTAAGACCATCATTGCTGCATTGCTGCAAAATTCTTTTACAACTGTGTAGCAGTGCAACGGACTGAATGTAACCTGATCTCAACATGTTACATTCTGAATATTGGTTTCTAAAACACTTTTCTCTCTGATGGTTAGTGGCAAAGAGAAGAGACCAAGGTTTCCTACAGGGAGCTGTGTGTCCATGAGGAGCGAGAAGTCAATGGATGAGCCACTCAGGTTCAAAGGGGCGGGACATCCACCTGGCCTCAGGTACCTTCAGACAGATTTGTTCAATTGCCGTGGAATGACCTATGTAACACTTTTGTTAAGGTTTCATATGTAGTTCAAACTTCGTCAAGCTTGTAGGATGATTATTGCTGCATTGTAGCAATATTCTTTGACAACTGTGTAGTAGTTTAACTGATTGAATGTAACGTGATCTCAACATGCTACATTCTGAATCTTGATTCTAAAACACTTTGCTCTCTGATCGTTAGTGCAATAGAGAAGAGATCAGGGTCTCCTACAGGGAGCTGTGTGTCCATGAGGAGTGACCAATCAAAGGATGAGCCCCTCAGGTTCAAAGGGGCGGAAACTGCATCTGACCAAAGGTATGTTGAGCCCCACCTCATTGGCTGATGTTCAGTGCTGTTGAATTTGACATGATAGATCACTTCTCTGGGATGGTAAATTTACATGTTAAATGTCAAGCCAAACCTACATATTTAATCAAAATCTATATATTAAATAGAAACATTTGGATGACACTTAATACTATCTTTAACTAATGGGAGTGATCAACATTTTATTACAGTATTTTGCTGTCCTCTGCATAGGCCATCGGAAGACTTCTTTGAGCTTCATATAAGTTGTTGCAGTTGTGTTCATACTGAGATTACTAGACACACTTTCATAAAAAGTCAATCATCACACACATCAAGTCCCATCACACACAAGGTGTTGTGTGAAAATGACATTGAATGTGAGTGCTACTCTCTGAATCTTGGTTTCTAAAACTCTTTTTTCTCTGATCGTTAGTGGCATAGAGAAGAAACCAGGGTCTCCTACAGGGAGCTGTGTGTCCATGAGGAGTGACCAATCAAAGAATGAGCCCCTCAGGTTCAAAGGGGCGGGACCTGCATCTGACCAAAGGTATGTCGAGCCCCAGCTTCTTGGCTGATGTTCAGTGCTGTTGAATTTGACATGACTGTATGTATGTTCGTACTGTATGTTCGTACTGAGATTAAATGAAACACTTTCATAAAAAGTCAATAATCACAGAAGCTCCATCATTGTGTCTATCAGGGAAAAAAGTAGAAAATAAGTCAGGGAAAAGTAGTAAAATATATTTACACATTGGCACAAGGTGTTTGGGTTTTCTGAAAATGATATTGAAAAAGATTTTCCAGATTTCAGAGGCCTGCTGTTCAGAAAGCCTTTTACATTGTACAGTTTTCGCGCTGATGCCTTCAGAACTTAAGACAATCTACACACTCTCTAAAGACAATCCACACACCCTCCCTTTATCAAATAGTTTTTTTAATTTGGAAAGGATACCAGTTATTTTGAAAGGTGATTTCAATCCTTTATCTTCAATGTCTATTTTAACCCCATTCCATTGGTATGGAATGACTTATTTAGCACTTTTATCAAGATTTCATATGTAGTTCAAAACTTCTTCAACCTTCTAGGAACATCTTTGCTACATTGTTGCAATATTCTTTGACAACTGTGTAGCAGTGCAACTGATTGAATGTAACCTGATCCCAACATGCTACACACTGAATCTTTTCTCTCTGATGGTTAGTGGCATAGAGAAGAGACCAGGGTCTCCTACAGAGAGCTGTGTGTCCATGAGGAGCGACCAATCAAAGGATGAGCCACTGAGGTTCAAAGGACCTGCATCTGACCAAAGGTATGTTGAGCCCCAGCTTCATGGCTGATGTTCAGTGCTGTTGAACTTTACATGGTAGAGCACCACTATGGATGTTTATGTAAATCTACATGTTAAATGTAAATCCAAAGCCCTGCCGTGGCCAACCGATGGGTCACTTGTCTGCCATACAACTGGTTCGATTCCCTGCCCGGGTAATTTTCCAACCCCTTCCCATCTCTCTCCCCATTCGTTTCCTGTCCACCTCTCAAACTGTCCTGTCATGAATAAAGTCGTAAAAGTTTGAAATGTTAATCCAAACCTAAATATGTAATCAAAATCTAATATTGAATAGAAATATTTTGATGAAATGAAATACTATCTTTAATTAATAGGAGTGATCAACAATGCATTGCAGTATTTTGCTTGCTTCTGCATAGTGACGAAGTGGTATTAACCTTGTACTACCTCCAAAAATACAACTTTATTTCATTTTAACATATGGCTGTCCTCTGCATAGGCCATCTGAGAAAAGTATTTGTTCTTCACGTAGGTTCTTAGTGTTAGGTTTGTACAAATCATCACTGAAGTTCAATCATGGTCTGATAGTACACCTCTCAAATCTAGAAAATCTTAATTTCAGAGCTGAATTTCAAAATGAATTGAATTGAAATTCCAAACAGGAAATGGAATTGCAATTCGAATTGGAATTGCAGGAAACTGAATTTCACAGAATTTAAATTCTAAGAAATTCAAAGCAATGACATAATACAGACACTAGGTAGGGATGGTCAGTATCTCGAATACTTCTAATTAAAATTCATTTCGAAATAGAAAGTAGTATTTTGCATTTTGTATTTCATGTCAGCGAATTACAAGTATTTGAATTTTTTATCAAAGTACTTTGCCCCCAGTATTTTGAATTTTCAAAATAAAAGCAAGTACCATAGCTTACTTTCTCCTGAACTATGCAATTACATAGTAGGAACACTAGATGGATCTCATAGTATGTACAGTATATCACGAAAGTGAATACACCCCTCACAGTTTTGCAGATTTTTGAGTATATCTTTTCATAGGAAAGCATTACAGAAATGTAACTTTGACACAATGATTAGTGACCTTTTAACAACATATTTAACCGCTTAAATGTCTTGTTCACTCAGACACCATCTAAAGCAAATTTGTTTATCTTGGTCTCAAGAGAGATGAACAGACCAAGGATATGGATCACTGGAACCATGTCGTGTGATCTGAAGAGACCAAGATAAACAAATTTGCTTTAGATGGTGTCAAGCATGTGTGATGGTAAACAAGTGAGTTTTACAAAAAAGGTGTATCCTCTCAATAGCCAAGCATGGTAGTGGGACTGACATGGTTTGGGGATGCATGAATGCTGTCAACATTGGCATTCTGAAATACACCTAAAAGAAACATGCATGTCAACATGCACTGTGACTACTGAAGCAGATCATGATGTTCTCCATAGGATTGCATTCAAATCTCACACCAATCTATTTAAGCCAGATGCAGACTCAAAATTTAAAAGTTCAATGCAAAGAAAGGTTGAAATGCACACTGATGACCTCCCTTGTCATCCCTTTTCATTTCGTTTCATTTCGAGACGATTCGAGCCAACATAGCCCCTTCTCTACCGGATTTTAATCTGGGGTGTACTCACTTTTGTGAGTACATGTTCAAACATTAATGGCTGTATTTTGTTTTGTTCGGAGTGAACAAGAAATTTAAGCGGTTAAATATGTTGTTAAAAGGTCACTAATCATTGTGTCAAAGTTACATTTCTGTAATGCTTTCCTATGAAAAGATATACTCAGAAATTTGCAAAACTGTGAGGGGTGTATTCACTTTCGTTATGTACTGTAAGTGGAGCTAGTAGCTATTTTGGAATGTACAAGTGTTTGTCTGGGAAAGGGATGAAGGACTCAAGCTGACAATCCAAAGATTGACAGTTCAATAACGTTGGCAGGTGACTACCTGACTATGAGTTATTAACGAATAACCAGCCTCAAAATTCTGAATTACTGTATATATGCTGTTGGATCGAAAACCGCCACTCTAGATAAAATGTCACCGATAATTGAAATTGCCATGCTAAGCACCAAAGATGCAACCAAGATTATTACTAATGCTGTGCCCTGCTTCACCCACAAGATGTCACTCTAAGGCCACAAATGATGCATTAGTGACGCTTTGCAAGATACTACATGGACATAATTTACAAGAAACACTTTCTTGTTTATTGAACTCACATGCAAACCTTGACAGTGCTGTTATTAACACTGTTATTGTTGTATTTTATTATTTAGAAAAGACAAAATTGTGTGTTCATCCACTTCCTGAATTGCAGTCAGTTCAAATTCAGTTAAATTCAACATCCTGTAGGGATGGAGTCAGTTCAATTCAAATTCAATTCCACTTCCTGAATTGAATTAAATTCAGAAATTCTGCAATTCAGGAAGTGGATGAACACACAGTTTTGTGTTTTCTAAATAATAAAATAGTTGTATTTTATTATTTAGAAAACAAAATAATAGTGTAACTAAGTACAACAGTGTTAGCAAAAATATTGCCAATACATTTAACTACAAATATTCAGCATTCAAAATGATATAACGATGACAAGTACATGTTGTATACCACGCAGGCCCCCATTGTGATTTTCAGTAGTTGCATGTATAATAATTAGTGTTATGCAGGGCCTACAGATGACTTTCACACTTCTTATTTTTTATGTACCAAAATGTATGTAAATATTACCAAATACAGCAAATAGAGAACTAAGTCAAAATGGAAGTTAGAAAACCCTGAAAGTCAAATAATGGCCCATCCAAATACTAAAACACTGCTAGCAAGCAGCCCAACAGGTGACCTAAGGGGACAATAATTCTCTCTTCCCACCCACCTTGCAGTGCTGGGAATAGACACATGCTGATACATATATAGCACCATCTAGTGTTCCTATCTTGTCATAACTTTGAGTTTCTTTGAATTTTCATCTACACCACCACCCAGGGATGGGCAAAGACACAACTAAATGTATTTCCAAATACAATGCAAAATACCCAGCTCTAAAATGTTACAAATATGTTACAAAATACACAACAGTAGCTGTATTAATAATCAAAATACTCTTTTTCAAATACACAAAATACAACAGAAACTGAGACCATTACTAGGTATGTGGGTCTGTCCTGAATTTCATGCAAACTAGTCTGGCTATTTGGTTTAGTGGTTAGAGCCCCAGTTTTGCATGCCAGAAGATCCAGGTTCGAGTCTCGGCAGGGAAACTCAATTCCCCTTCGCTACACAAACAATGGCTTGTATGGCATGACCAAAAATAACAATTCAATTCACTTAAAGTGTACCTCCGGGATTTTGGACACCAGACCTCATTTCCGAGTCAGCCAGGGTGTAAACAATGTGTCCAGAACGTTTTTTTCACATTCCATGCAGTCCTTGTGAATTCTCATATCCATGTTGCTAAGCTAGCGCAAGTGAACGGATATGGTAGTAGCCTGCCCCCAAAAATAGTCTTATCCCGTTTAAACAACATTCAAAACAAAACCGTTATTATACCATACTGCAAGTGTAAATGTTTGTCTTAGTAGAATGAAGTTTGAAATTAAACCAACCTTGCACTGCGTGGATTTTGCCATGTTGAGAGACTATTTTCTCGGGGTCGGCGGAATTTTACTTTGCTCTCTTCAGTTGTGATGTAGCCCACCCACCCACTGCAGGGACCCGCAAGAGACATTGCAAATCAAGGCTAGTTCTACAACTGCTTTCGGATCGAATAGTGGATTAAAACCCAACGACATCGCACCATGGTACATCAGTGTGTATATACCAACTGCAATAATAAAGCCCACAGATGGGTATCGGCAAGTTTCCATTGGTTTCCGTGAAAGATGTTGAAAGAACCAAACTCTGGCTCCTGGCTGCAGGGCTACATCAACACACCGATGGAGACGCTCCGTAAGCTACCCCGGTGCTTTGCAGTGACCATTTCAGTCCCGACGACTTCACAAAGTCCTTCTCGAAGTCTAATACCTACACGGAAAACTCTAAAAGTGTCCGCGGTGCCAACCGCATTCCCAGATCTACATTTTGTGGCGCGCACCAACAGTCTCCGAAGAACAGGTTTGCTATGCTTTCTGCTTCTATGATGGTAGCCCAGTGGTATAATGGCTTCGCCTACGTTAGCCAAAACTTGGGCTAGAAGTTACCCTTTTGGATTGGCATGTTGTAATGCTTTACTGTTATTTTGTGTAATTGCTGTGACAAATGGCATTAGACATGACTTGCCGTATTCCTATGGATTCATAAGTTACGCAACGCTATGTGATCTGGCTTGACATTGTGAAATATGTCACTCGTAGCTCTAGGTATTATTACATGGAATGTTTTTTTGAGACGAGATGGAATGGGAGGATGAAAGGGAGAAGAGTGTGCGTTCTGTTCGCCAACATGCTGTGTAGACACACGGGTCATCTAGTAACAACCAAACATTGTTATGGCATATGTTTCAATGTTACGAAAGGTTTACAAAGTCGGACAGAAAGCATTACTCTTGATGTTTGCGAGCGAGGTCAGGGAGAGGGGAAAACAGTTTTTACAAACTTCAAAGATGTTGGAGTTCGCTCTATGGAAAAGTTATGGATGTGTCAAACGAAGCTAGGATTTGTACTAGGAATATCACTCCGCGGCTGTCAAGCTTTCAAACCGGAACACAAATTGCTGATGGTGATCAAACATGATTGCAATGTTGGTTTAATTTCAAACTTCATTCTATCAAGACAAGTATTTACACTTGCAGTCTGGCATAATAATGGGGTTGTTTTGAATGTTGTTGCAACCGGATAAGACTATTTTATACTATACTACCATATCCATTCACTTGCGCTAGCTTAGCAACATGGATATGAGAATTCACAAGGACTGCATGGAATGTGAAAAAAACGGTCTGGACACATTGTTTACACCCTGGCTGACTCGGATATGAGGTCTGGTGTCCAAAATCCCGGAGGTACACATTAAGTAATAAAAGGTAGGCCTACTTTAAACTCCTGTGTAACCATCATTTCCAGTCATTGAACAAACAATAATGTTCAGTTCTTGTAATCATGGAGAAGGCTATATAAACAATGGGCTACTTGGCACAACTAACATGTAAAAAAATGGCACTGATATGTCAAGGTCTGCATGTGAGTTCAATAAACAAGAAAGTGTTTCTTGTAAATTATGTCCATGTAGTATCTTGCAAAGCGTCACTAATGCATCATTTGTGGCCTTAGAGTGACATCTTGTGGGTGAAGCAGGGCACAGCATTAGTAATAATCTTGGTTGCACCTTTGGTGCTTAGCATGGCAATTTCAATTATCGATGATATTTTATCTAGATGTAGTATCTTAACTACATTAACTGACACGCACAACATGGGTCTGGTTTGGTTCTTTTATCTTCAGAGAACTTCAGGGCAACTTACAGTCATCGTGTGGTTACATTGAACTGGCGTAGGCAAGCCTGTTACAGACTACAAAAGTCCATGGTAATCCTACGGTGCCCCCTAGGGGACTTCTAGTAAACCTACGGGATTACTACACTCCCCCACTGTTAAGATAGAAATACATGTCAGAGTAAAATGCAAAAATACGTAACATACCCACCTTACTGTAACAAATCATAGATTTTAACGAGGCCAAGATTTAGAGGTAACAAGATCATGAATTAAACTAGTTCATGAAAACACTATCTTGACGGTATATAAACATCAACTTTTTTTTTTTTTTATCTAGGAAGTACAGGGTAGACTGCCTGTCTTCCGTGAGATCATAAGGCGCATTCTTGCCTTTTCTTCAACATGATCTCACTGCTAGCTAACATAGTCTTTCAAGTATCGAGGTGACACCCGATCCCTGGTGGATCGGCGCAGCTCAGCTGAAGGGGCTGCAGGCGAGTCTGGTCGTCCGGGCGCGGAACCCTGCAGATTCACCTGGCCAGGAGGTGACGGCGCTGTCTCTGGCTGGCATGAAGATGTTTCAGGCTCGTCGTCTGGTGAGCGAGCCTCTGGAAGTTCTGGTGTCCTTTCCACGGTCAGTGACGACTCAGGATGACGAGCCCTCACCTGGTCAACATGTCTCCTCATGCGTTGGCCATTACCCAGGATGACAGTGTAGGACACAGGGCCCGTTGGTGACTCTACAGTAGCAGGTATCCATTTTGGTCCCAGGCCATAATTCCTGGCGTACACAGCATCCCCAGTCCCAAATCTTCTCAGCCGAGCAGTTTTGTCATGGTTCTCCTTTTGTTTCATTTGTTTGTGCTCGATCTTGGACTTAATGTCTGGTTTTAACAGGTCAAAGGCAGACCTCAGCCTCCTGTTCATCAGCATTTCGGCTGGTGATAGCCCAGTAGTGGTCTGTGGTGTAATGCGATAGCTAAATAAGAATTTGGAAACCCGTGCCTCAATGCTGCCCCCTTCCATTTTCTTCATTCCCTCCTTGAAAGTCTGCACTGCTCGTTCGGCCAGCCCGTTTGAGGAGGGATGGAATGGGGCCGATGTTATATGCTGAATGCCATTTTGAGCCATGAAATGGCAGAATTCTGAGCTTGTAAAGCAGCTGCCATTGTCGGAGACCAGTATCTGTGGAAGGCCTTGAGCTGCAAAGCACTGGCGTAACTTCTCGATGGTTGTTTGGGTTGTACTGCCATTTGTGGGGTAAACCTCCAACCACTTGGAGTGAGCGTCTACGATTATCAGGAACATTTTCCCCAAGAATGGCCCTGCGTAGTCGACATGGATGCGCAACCATGGCCTCTCCGGCCACTCCCATGGGTGCAGTGGTGCATTTGGTGGTGCTTTTCTATTCTCTTGGCATTTTTGGCACTTACTCACTTTTTTCTCTATTTCCTGGTCCATCTGTGGCCACCACATGTAAGACCTGGCCAGCGCCTTCATGCGACACATGCCTGGATGCGACTGGTGGAGTGCTTTCAAGAGTGCTGTCCGTCCTGGTGGAGGAATCACAGTTCGCGCTCCCCAGAGGATACACCCATCTTGCGCATTCAGCTCCATTCGCCTGCTGTAGTATGGCATGAGCTCTGAATCTTGTACCAGTGGCCACCCACTCAGAATGTAACTATAGACTCGGGACAGTATGACATCTTTGGACGTCCACTTTCTGACCTGGGCCACATTGATGGGTATATCATCCACCTGATCCAACATCAGCACCCGCTCAGGTGTCTCCTCCTCCTTCTGCTTGGATGGAACCGGCAGTCTGCTGAGCCCATCGGCATTGCTGTGGAATTTCCCAGGCTTGTAGATGATCTTGTATTCGTAGGCTCTGAGAAGAACCGACCATCTCTGGATTCTGGGTGAGAGCATGTGGGGTACAGGTTTCATTTCATGGAAGAGTGTAATCAAAGGCTTATGATCGGTTGTGATCGTAAACTTCCGCCCATATAGGTACTTATGGAATCTTTGAATGCCGAAAATAACAGCCAATCCCTCTTTGTCTAACTGAGAGTACCGTTTCTCTGCGGAGCTAAGGGTTCTTGACATAAACCCAAGCGGCCTCTCTGCCCCATCAGGCATCCTGTGTGATAAGACAGCACCCACCCCGTAAGGAGATGCATCACATGCCAAAATTAGCTCCTTGTCTGCAGAGTAATGCACTAGCACATCAGCTGACTGAAGGAGTTCCTTGGACTTATGGAACGCTTCGTCTTGCTCAGTTTTCCACACCCATTTTTCATCTTTCCTAAGCAGCTGGTGCATCGGGGCAAGCAGTGTGGACAGATTTGGGAGAAATCGATTGTAATAATTTAGCAGGCCTAGGTAAGCTTTGAGCTCTGAGACATTGGATGGTGCCGGGGCCTCACTGATTGCTTTGACTTTGGACTTCATTGGGTGCAAACCCTGTGCATTCACCTTGTGTCCTAAGTAACATACTTCGTCTTTCAGGAGCTCACATTTTGACCTCTTCAGACGCAACCCTGCCTCCTCCAAGCGTCCCAACACTTCATTCAAGTTCTTGAGATGGTCTTGAGCATTTAGACCCGTGACAAGAATGTCATCCAGGTACACAGCCACCATTGGTATGCCCTGCAGTAAGCCCTCCATCGTTCTTTGGAAAATGGCCGGAGCGGAGGAAACGCCGAAAGGGAGGCGGTTGTATGCGAAAAGACCCTTGTGCGTGTTCACTGTGAGGTATTTCTTAGAATCCTCATCCATCAGAATCTGGGCGTACGCATGGCTCATATCTAATTTTGAAAACTGCTGGCCTCCCGCCAAGGCTGTGAACAGGTCTTCAATTTTCGGGATTGGGTACTGTTCTAGAAGGGACACTCGATTTACGGTGAGTTTGTAATCACCGCACAGCCTAATTGACCCATCTTGCTTTAATATGGGTACAACAGGACACGCCCAGTCTGAGTGTTTGACAGGTGTGATTATCTCGTCCTTTAAGAGGCGGCTTATTTCGGCCTCCACTTTGGGGCGCATGGCGAAAGGGATCTGCCTGGGCCTGAAGTATCTTGGTACAGCACCTGGCACAATGTTAATGGTTGCTTTGACACCCTTTAACGTCCCCAACTCATCTTTGAATACATCTTCGTGATGTGCCAGCACCTGCTCCACGGTCAGCCTTTCTCCCCCAGCTACTTTCATGTTGTGAATTTCTGCCCAGTTCAACTTCAACTGTTCTAGCCAGCTTCGGCCCAGCAGACTGGGTCCAGTGCCACTCACTACGTAGAGGGGCAAGTTGTTCCATTGGTTTTGATAATTCACCTTGACATCGGCTACTCCCAGCACCTTTATGTCTTCCCCTGTATATGTTTTTAATTTCAGACTGGTTTCCCCCATCTTGGGCTTTTTCCCATTTTTCCACTTTGCATTGAATTCTGACTCGTTCATTAGTGTAATGCTACATCCAGTGTCAACTTCAAATTTCACATTTTCTCCATGAACATCCATGTCCACTGTAATTGGTTTTACTTTTGAATGTCTGTCCTTTATACTGTACATTGAAAAAGCTTGCTCTGCATCTGCTGTTTCATCGTCATCTGAATCGACACTGACATGGTGTGAGTGACTACTCCCACTGGGTGCCCTATTACTGCTGCTGCGGCCCCTTTCCTTTTTATTTGCTTTCTGATCACTTTGCTTTCTTGCATTGCGACATGCCCGCCCAATGTGGCCTATTTTTCCGCATGAATGGCATTTTTCTTGCCTGAAACGGCAGGTTGAGGGATCGTGACTGCCATTGCATCTGTAACACGTTTTTCCTTCCCCTCCTGTTTTCTTTTCCCCTGGCCTGAATGCAACGTTGGGATTGCCCCCTTCTCGTATGCTATTGCACGCTGTCTTTCCTTGTAGATCTTGCGTGTGTTTGTGTGCAGATTCCAGGGCTAGGGCGGATTTTAATGCACTTTCAAACGTGAGGCCGGATTCGGAAAGTAAACGTCTTTGTATGTGTTCATCGTTTATCCCACACACTAGTCGGTCCCGCAGCATTTGTGACAATGACACCCCATAATTACAGTCCTGTGCCAGCTTCCTAAGTTGAGCAACAAACTCGGACACAGACTCATCTGGTTGCCTCACACGGGAGTTGAATCGGAAACGCTGCACAATCTCGCTGGGTCGTGGGTTATAATGGTCTTTCATCAACTTTACCAGCTCATCGAATGAGCGGTCTCCCGGTTTATCTGGGCTTACTAAATTTCGCATCAGGCTGTATGTTTCAGCGCCTACCGCGCTAATGAGAACAGACTTCTGTTTGTTTGCATCATTAATGCCGTTTGCCGCAAAGAAATGCTGTATGATTTCTATATATTCCTCCCAACTTTGCGAGTTGTGGTCGTAAGCCACCAGTGTTCCAATGGTCGCTGCCATAGTTAGTTATTAGCCCAGCTTGCTAGTTAGCTCTTCCCTCCCTCGTAACTTCAGGGAATAAAATTGACGATTATCTCTCACCAAGTTGTCCGGAATTTGCACTTTGCATGGAGTCCTCGTCGCCAATATGTAGTATCTTAACTACATTAACTGACACGCACAACATGGGTCTGGTTTGGTTCTTTTATCTTCAGAGAACTTCAGGGCAACTTACAGTCATCGTGTGGTTACATTGAACTGGCGTAGGCAAGCCTGTTACAGACTACAAAAGTCCATGGTAATCCTACGGTGCCCCCTAGGGGACTTCTAGTAAACCTACGGGATTACTACACTAGAGTGGCGGTTTTCGATCCAACAGCATATATACAGTAATTCAGAATTTTGAGGCTGGTTATTCGTTAATAACTCATAGTCAGGTAGTCACCTGCCAATGTTATTGAACTGTCAATCTTTGGATTGTCAGCTTGAGTCCTTCATCCCTTTCCCAGACAAACACGTGTACATTCCAAAATAGCTACTAGCTCCACTTACATATTATGAGATCCATCTAGTGTTCCTACTATGTAATTGCATAGTTCAGGAGAAAGTAAGCTATTGTACTTAATTTTATTTTGAAAATTCAAAATACAGGGGGCAAAGTACTTTGATACAAAATTCAAATACTTGTAATTCACTGACATGAAATACAAAATGCAAAATACTACTTTCTATTTCGAAATGAATTTTAATTAGAAGTATTCGAGATACTGACCATCCCTTCCTAGTGTCCGTATTATGTCATTGCTTTGAATTTCTTAGAATTTAAATTCTGTGAAATTCAGTTTCCTGCAATTCCAATTCGAATTGCAATTCCATTTCCTGTTTGGAATTTCAATTCAATTAATTTTGAAATTCAAGATTTGAATTGGAATTTTGGGGTCATTCTCAATTGAATTCGGAATTTTGTACAAGCCTGTTATCTACATTGCGCCATTTCTGGTTCATTTTACTCCTTACCTCCCCTTGAGTTATTTTCTCCTGTTCTTCCGGCTGTTCTTCCCTGAGTCTAGTCACACAAATTCTATCGCCAAGCTAGCATGTATAATTGAAGCCTCCTCTTCATTGCCTACCTCCTTCCCCTTGGCAATATCCTCTGTAAATTTTAAATCAATTTCCACTGCTGTGCAGACAACACCCAACTCTACCCAACTATCAAACCCTCTGTAATTCTCACCCCCTCCCTTATCACTTGCCTGTCTGAAATGAAATCCTGCTTCACCTCCAACTTACTAAAACTTAACAGTGATAAAACTTAAGTCCCTCTCGTAGGAACCAAATCCACCCCGTCCAATGCTGACAGTATTTCCTTTTCAATCGACAACTCTCTCGTTTCCCACTCCCCTCAGGTTAAGAGCTCTCAGGTAATCCTTGATGGCTGTCTATCCTTCCACTCCCATATCAATAATCCCACATGGTCTGCTTACTTTTACCTACACAACATAAACCCTCTGCGTCCCTCCCTCACCTCTCACACTACCTTCATCATTGTACAGTCTTGTCTCGTCTTGCATTAACTGCTGTAATTCTCTTGTTATGTGGGAGGTTAGGAAAACGAAAATATGTTATGAATATGTAAATATATGTAAAAGATAAAAATAAAAAATATGTAAAAGAAATATGTTACAGAAACTGTCAAACGTCTATCATAATTAAAGCATAATCAAACCAAAACCCCCAACAAGCTACAAACATAAAAACCTTAGGTCTAGGTCACAACAGAAAATTCCCTGTTCACATAAGCATAACCTAAACACAACATATAAAGCGTACGGTCCTTTTATGTCCTTTATTACATAAAACACTCCTCTTTGGTCTCCCTTAAAAAGAAAACGGGTCTAGAACAGAGTGCTCATATCACCACCAAAACCCCTTCATGGCACCACAGTACCCCTGCACTACAGCATCTCCACTGGCTCCCCATCAAGTTCAGGATTTGTTTTAAAATACTCCTCTACAGATTCTTAACTAACTGATCTTCTTCAAGTTGCTATTCCGTTTAGCTCCCTCCTCCTCTGTCTTCCTCATTGTCTCCTCTGCCCGCCTCAGTACCATGGGGAATAGGGCTTTCAGTTGCAGAGCTCCCCAGCTCAGCAATGCACTTCCCCCTGACATCCGCAATATTGACTCTCTACTTATGTTGAAATACAGACTCACAACTCATTTATTTCACTTAGACTATTCATTATGATTCTGTAACTCTTGTTTTCTCTTGTGTTTATGTTCTCTTAGTTTTTAATGTCTCTTATTTTTCCTATTGGGTAACATTTTACAATAACATTCTATTCACAGCTTTATAAACACTTTATAAATAATTAACTAATTATCAACAGAATGTTTACAAATGTTTATAAATGGGCAAGAAATACTATGCTAACACAACAGACAAAGAGCAGTCGCAGTGGTCCTGGAAGTTTCTCCTCCAAAGACCAGAATGCATGAAACCACATATAACTCACACAGTAGAAGTTGATTCCCACTCCACTGTGCAGATATAGTTAGGTTATTACTCATTTACAAACATTTGTTAATGCTTTGTTAAATGTTAATTGTTATTAAATGTTAACAAGGTGTTTATAAAGCTGTGAATAGGACGTTATTGTAAAGTGTTACCTACTATTTGTTTATTAAGCATGTCTCCAGCCTAAAAGAGATCTGAGAATGGACGTGGTGCGGTAGGTTACGATTTGTATGCCATATATTTCATCTTTTATCACCAGAGAGCAAGAGAGGAGACATAAACAAGACTCCAGTGGTCAGGACAAGCAACAGGATTTACCTCATATCTTTGAGGTAAGGAATTATGTATAGTAAACTCGTATACAGGTTTTTATTCAGTATTCTATGTTTTAAAAATTGCATTAACCAACTGAACTAAATAGGGTATGAGCCAGAAGCCAAATTTTCACATATTGGTATCACCTGGGGTGGCAAAGTCTATCAATGTTTTTTGTAATCCTCCATGCCTGAGGGACATTATTTGGTATGATAGCCCTATGGAAGTGGTAGCTTTCTTATATTTTTACTCACTTTTATAATGACACCCAGTGCATTTCGCAATACATGCCTGTATATGGATGTAGGCGTATGCAAGTGTCTGTGATGATGGTATATGTTTTTATTGATGTTACATCACATGTAGACACCTTAGGGATTTTAAAAATATACAGGTTTGATGGATCATGTACTTTCCTATGAATTATATAAGTCAAAATGTATCCGTCGTACACTTTTTCAGCAATATAATTCAAGGTTAGATTGATCCAGGAGCCTGTAGGAGGGTGGGTCAAATCCCAATGATTGCTATATCATATCTGTAGGGTGTGGGCATTCAACAAATATATGGGTTTGCTAGTTTAATATGAATTATACACCTATTTAGGCCCAAAACCTATAACTGTCCAATGGATTTCAATGGAAATCAATGCATTTCAATGTAATGCAAAGCACATTACATAAATAAGGTATAGTGGAATGTAGGAAGTTGTGAGATGCCTCAATGCACATTATATCACATCTACAGTGTATAGACCTAAGAAAATATATGGATTGGATAGCTTACTACAAATAACCCACTTATTTTAGACCCACAACTCATGGCCGTCCATTAAAAATCAATGCATTTAAAATTATGAAATCTTTAGGACTTTACAGAGCTTATGTAGGGATAGAGGAAGTTGGGAGATGTTTCAATGCACATCACCCTTTGGAAAATATATGGATTAGATTGCTAAATGCACATAATGCAGGTACTTTAGATGCTGACCAATAAAATGCATTGCAAATGCAAGTTCTGCAATTACATTGTAGAACTAAGGTAGAGGAATGTAGGAAGTTGGGAGATATCACAACACAAATGTCACATCTAGTGGATCTTTAGAAAGCCTACATACATTATGTTAATTTTTTTTTTTCAATCAGTGGGCCAAGACACATTTAGCCTATATTTCTAAGAAATTAAAGTGATGGTAGGCATGTGCTGGAGATGCATGCTAAGATGTCCTAAAATGGGCCAGAGTGCTATCGATACAAACTTGATCACGCTTACCTCTTTACATGAAATTAGATTTTCTTTTTGCAATTTTGTTTTGTTGAACCTCAAATCCATAAGCACTGGTAGTATTGGGTAACCCATTAAGTGAAAAAATGTTGCCTGGTCTCCTTTTATCATATAGCTTACTTTGTACTTGCAGTTATGGAAAAAATTTCTGACACCCTGTGGATGATTAGTTGATGGGCATGTGGATGTTATTTTCAGAAAGTACTATTCAATGGCTGATCATGCATATTAGATCTTGATAGAGACCATAGTGTCTTGGTTGCAAAAATGGCTCAACTTGAGTGTACAGGAGGTGGACATTCAAGTGTTTGAAAACAAGATTAATTAGGACAAGGCAAGAGGTCAAGAGGATACGTAACTCTCAGAATGGCATTTGCAAAAGAAGAATATTACAATTGTCAGCTCACTCACAGGAATGAGAATTTAATGACACTAACTGTTCAATGAAAAGAATGCAAATGGTGCATTCAGAACCATTCACATATAACATAGAAAATTGCACCTATGGTATGTGTTTTAACAAATTATAATGTGTGTAAATTATAATTTTCAAAATCTCCATCACTATTATCATAATCAGCCAGGTAGGGCTATTATATCTAGTCTTCCAAAAACCCAGTCATGAAGAGATTCAGTGTTTGTGCTATAGCCATATAGAAAACATGGTGAATGATAAATGATAAAGTTGAATTTAGGAGCTGTTTGCCATTTGTTGGGTCCTGTGTCTTTTCCCCCATCCAATCAGCATCATTGGTGATTGCTGGTTGCTGGTGCAACAAATTGGAGAATGATAGGGGTAAGTTTCATGAACAGTTTCAATTTCTGAGTAATGAGTTGATTTTAGAACACATGACACTAAGGGCCTCTGGCTCAGTTCCTCTGGCTTTTGAGGGTGTCTTTGAACTTCATACTGTAAACCCTTACTGGGAAGTGACTGGGTGATCATACCTGTGCTTTTGGTGGCTGTGAGACCCTTGCTTCCCACATCCCTCAGACATTTTGGTGATGTATATTGCCACAAACCTTCTGCATCTAAATCTTCAATGCAGACTTCAATTTCCCGGCTGCGATGTACCTTTCCATTGTACAATGTACTAAATAATAAGCTGGTTGTCTAAGGACATGTGGAGGCAATCTCCAAAGGAAATGGCTGTATGACTAGGAAACTGAAGGATACACCAATATCTCCAGCCTTCTTGGGAGCGGACACTGCCTCATTCCCATTGCAGGTCTCCACTTGCACTAAGTAACCACAAGTGATGCCTTTTCCCTCACCATTGAACTCTGGACTCACAATACAGTATGTCTGAATTTAGTGTAATCTGTAGTCATGCCTTATTGCACTGCAAGTTGTGAGATTGGTAATGGGCATCTTGAAATTTCAAGCTACATATTGATGTAAGCTGAAAGTCCTCTTTCCAGTTACTGTTCAAATGGGGGGCACATCACTGAGCTCATGGGGCATGGGACCAAAGACATCAGCAAGATCCAGGAAGATTGCATGGAGGTTCTTTTTTCCAGCTTTGCTGTTTGGATTTAGTGTCAGGTCATGCTGTGTGTTACCCAGACATGCCGCCCTTTGAACAGTATCAATGTGCATGATTGGCCATCCTTTGTGAAATAACACTGAAAAGGAGATTAATTTCCAAACTAGTAAGTGAGGAAATTGTGTTGAACTGGCAGATGTTAATTTGTATCCTTTTCCTTAGAGAGCAGTATCCCACCTGCTCTACGCCCCACTTCACACTACACACTTCACATGCAGTCAATGATTTCAATTCACTTTGTGTGCTTCACTCTATTAGACTCAGAGGCAACAATCAATGCAAGGCACTAGTTTCTCGTGAATATCTTTTCTTCCTTGATGAATCATCAAATCCCTGTGAGATTCCTTCTTCCCTCCAACATGTTTGTGGAGTTATATTCCCGCTGGTTGGTGTTCTCACAAGTCTGTAGTATAGTTATTGTTCATCATGTACTTACTCATTCTCCAATATCTCAGTCACAACACATATGAAATTAAACAGGACTCACCTGATGCCATTTCTGTCTGTATCATGATGTACCTAGTCTTATCTGTCTTTGACACTACAGCAGTCAACACACCCAACATACCCAGCAAGTCAGATTGTACGGTTTGTTTAAAAAAGACACATTTTTAGAAAAAGTAATGGTCTAGTTCCAGACAAAATGAAAATACTTTTATGCAGGATCTCCATTTACTGTTCTTGAAACTGATGTGTGTGCAATTGAAATCACATCTTCCAGTTTTCTCCGTTACACTTTAGACCTACCTTCATTCTGTAATATAGCCTAGTTTGATTTGATTTTCAATGGCTAGATGAGTTTTGAGTCTAAAATAACTGTAATGAAATGTTTATGCTTCTTCAGGGCTCATCACTGTCTGAATAAATAAAACAAAACATACACTACAAACAAATGTGATTTTGATTTTTAGAAAATGATTTCAAGTCCCACTTGGAATACAGTAAGGGCCAACCAGTGGGCCCAGGCCTAAAGTTTGAGAATCATTGATCTAGTCCATATACTTTCTAAAGGTCTACATACTCTAGATGTGATATAATATGCATTGGAACAACTCCCAATTTCCTACATTCCTCTACAACACATTTCTGTAATATACTTTGCATTACATTGCAATGCATTGGTTTTCATTCAAATCCATTGGACAATTATGAGTTCTAGGCCTAAAATATCAGCATACCTTATATGCGATCAAACCCATGTATTTTCTGAAAGCAATCACTCTCCAGATATGATATAGCAAAAGTTGCAATCCAACCTATCTCCCTGGGGTCTCCCAACTTCCTCTATCCGTACATAAGTTCTGTAAAGTACATTGTACTTTGAAATGCATTGATTTTTAATGGACGGCCATGGGGTGTGGGTATAAAATAACTGTGTAATTTCTATTTAGATATCCAATCCATTTATTTTCTGAGGTCTACACACTCCAGATGTGATATAATGTGCAGGGGCGCCGACAGGGGGGGAAAAGTGGTACTGATTATAACGGCCCAGACCAACACAACGGCCCGTCCGCGGATGGCAATTAATAGCCTAATAAAATATTAGAACTAATATTCTTGCCTTTTAAAAAAAATGTCTATTTACAATGAAATGGTAATTGGAAATGAACGTAGGCCCATTAAACTCACAACTATCGATTTCCATAACGTTTTCGTCAGTTCTTTAGGACCCTCCCCCCCTTAGCTCTTGCGAAATGGTGCGGTCCAATCTGGCGGCGCGCGAGGCGTTGAATCGCACAGCGTCCGAAATGCTGGCAGCAGGAGTACAGAGCGACTTGAGGTCTTAACCCATAGAATGTTAGAATGTTAGTAATATAGGCTACAGTAGGCTACAATCTATGTCTTAACCACATGATGGTGAGCTGGTGGTGACAGAGTAATGTAGTCAGGTTGGCAAGAAAAGACGGCAGAAAGAAGAGAGGGTCAGAAGCAGGCAACTGGTCACTCAATTTTTCTCCAAGAAAGGTATGCTCACTCAATGACATTGCGTTTGCAAACGCAATCAAATGATAGGCCTAACTAACAAACGGAAACCTTGGATAAACTTCCAAGAGAGCACGTTAGCATGGCTCCTATTTAAACAATCCACCTTTATTGTCACCACGAACAAACGGCAAAAGTGATAAACTATAGCCTCCAAACATAATAGCCTACTTTCCCGACTACCATAGCCTACTGCTGAAGCGATTGCAGGGCTGACAGAATCGCTTGCTTCGTGGGTATTAAGTGCCAAAATAATGTTTTTTATATAACCAAATGGTTCGGTCATTGTCCTGCATAGCAATGGCACAACACTCATGATGGAGGGGTTGTTGTTTTGTCCATATCAAATTTGTAGATTATATCCGCGTTTCGTTGCACGTCTATCAACTGCCACTGTCAGCGCGGTGTGGACCAACAGCGCAAGGGGGGAACACAGCACTCGTTGACCTGCTTTTGTTTGTGTTCGGTTTTGACCCTCTCATCAGTAAAGTTTTGGTTCTCTCTGGTCACCCAACAGCATCAGTTGAAACTTAAGTGAGGGGAATGAAGGCTGATTTGACAACAACTTGTAGCCTAAGTTTTGGATGCTCTCATCAGCCATTTAATTATCATGTTTGCGCAGGAGAGTGGTGCCTATTTTTGGCTATTTTTTTTTTACAATCATTCCTCACAACAATGTAACAACACGGAGTAGGCTAACCTAATGGCTAGGGCAAGAGATTTTCTTCTTCTCATGAAGTTACAAAGAGTTTTACCCTTGGCACGAAATAGGCTAAATGCTTATCGGACGTCTAAATTAGACTAATGTCAGCGTGGTGCTGATGACGGAAAACTTGGATGCAGAAAATGAACAGCGATTTGACGAGACAGCTGCAGGTTAGATAGGCTATTGCGCACACGGCACAGCCTATGTCTAATACCAGACTGACGCGGACTACCAATAAGCTCTGTGAGTGTAACCCTATGGAATTGCGTCCTAGGCTACCCAGGCGGCTAACCACACGGGGTAGGCGCAAAGAAAGGAAAATTGTCTCTATGTTGAGTAGCTATCTGCGCTATTTTAATTAAGAATTCATGGAAATGATATTGGGAAATCTGTCTTATTTGAATATGGAAAAACAAAAGCCTCAGCTTTTCCGACCATAATGCTTTATGTCTTTCAGAATGATTATTTGCCCCCTCTGAAGATTCTTAACTATTCAAATTAGGCCTATATAAATCTATGTGTTGGATTCATGCCCTTCATGCCCCCCTCCGCTCCCCCGAATAACAATGGTAATATTTTTAAAAGAAAAAAAGAGGGGGGGGGGGGGGGGGTGGGTAGGCCCAAAATTAGAATCTTTCATAGGGCCCAAAATTCCTGGCGGCGCCCCTGATAATGTGCATTGTGACATCTCCCAACTTCCTACATTCCTCTGTACCTTAGTTATGCAATGTGTTTGGGATTACATTGAAATGTATTGGTTTCTATTGAAATCCATTAGACAGTTATTGGTTTTTGGCCTAAACAGGTGTATAATTTGTATTAAACTAGCAAACCCATATATTTTCCGAAAGCCCATACTCTACAGATATGATATAGCAAGTATTAGGATTTGACCCACCCTCCTACAGGCTTCTGCATCAATCTAACCTTGTATTATATTGCTGAAAAAGTGTATGACGGGTATATTTTGACCTATATAATTCATAGGAAAGTACATTATCCATCAACATTTTATATTTTTAAATTCCCTAAGGTGTCTACATGTGCTGTAACATCAATGAAAATATATCCCATCATCACAGACACTTGCATACGCCTACATCCATATACAGGCATGTATTGCGAAATGCACTGGGTGTCATTATAAAAGTGAGTAAAAATATAAGAAAGCTACCACTTCCAGAGGGCTATCATACCAAATAATGTCCCTCAGGCATGGAGGATTACAAAAAAACATTGATAGACTTTGCCACCCCAGGTGCTACCAACTTCTGCTCCGGCCCATGGACTAAAACTGTTGTCAACAGTTTGGATTTTCTTTTGCATTAAGACGTGTAAAAGTTTTTGTCTTTTACCTGACATGTTTTGACGGTGTTACTTCCATCTTCATCAGAGGGTCACTGTGATGTTGATGAGTGACGTGCTTTAAAATCAGCTTATGTTGTTGTGGAGGTGTGACCTCACTGCCAATAATTACAGGTTGGTCACACCTCCTGCTGTTAGAGTTGTCCTCTTAGGATGGTGGTCCAGGTGTGTGAGAGCATGTGTGCCCCAAAGATAAGTGAATAAAGAAGCACTCTTCAGATTTCTTTTTTCTTTTTTAATCGCCTCACATGACAGACGTTACGGGATGAGTTAATTCATTAAGCACCCAGTGTAAAGGTGTTGAGCCCGCTTCCTGATCCTTCGAAGCATGTATGCCATGTATACCAGCTGTGGTATCTGGCCATTATTGGCAGGGAGGTCACACCTCCACAACAACATCAGCTGATTATAAAGCACGTAACTCATCAACATCACAGTGACCCTCTGATGAAGACGGAAGTAACACCGTCAAAACATGTCAGGTAAAAGATGAAAACTTTTACATGTCTTAAGGCAAAAGAAAATCTAGAGAGTTAAGTTAAACAGTTAGACATAATGAACCTAATACAAATTATGTCAACAGTGGTTTGTATGAACCAATATACCAAAAATATGTGCTGACTATTACAGGAATGGATGTGTTAATTTGAAATATCAGAAAATAAGAGCACGCTGTGCAGTCTGGGAAAACCTTTCCATAATTAAAAATATGCTATGATGTGTATTAGGCATTTATTAACTTGTCCAAGGGTTACTTTTCTTGTAGCTACTGTGCAATGTGATGATTGTCATTCCCTGGGGCCAAACCCAGACAACCAGCAGACAGGGCATCAGGGCAAATGGGAAGAGTAAAGAGACAGTTGGGAACAGGAAGTTTGTCAGCTTACTGAAACAGATCACACAATCAGGTCAACCAGGTGATGCTCAACCACTTGTAGGCAGAATGGCTTTGACTTTACTGATCTGAAAGGCAGCAAGACTGTTCGATGAGAGACCAATAAGATGATCATAACAGTAAATGCATCTGAAATGTCATATGCACTTTAGGTGCTCGAGGAGAAGATCATCACCTTTTTAAAGAATGAGCTGCAGAGATTGAAGCAGATTCTTAGTCCAGACTACGAAGAAAACATTGAGAATAAAGCAGAGGATGAGAGTGATGCCAGGAAAGGAGTTCTCCAGATGGCACTGCACTTCCTCCGTAAGATGGAGCACCAGGATCTTGCTGATGAACTGAATGACAGTAAGAATGATTTTGTCTTTTCTGGCGATTGCATTACAGAGAGGTCAAATTATTTTTAACTTATTTATTTATTTACGCATTTACTAAATGTCCTCTTGTATTTTTTTTTCTAGTTTGAAATACTTTATTCTTTCCGAATTTTTTGTTTGTTTTCACAATAGATGAGATGAATGTAGGCTGTCAGAAGGATTTAAAAAGAAATCTCAAGAACAAGTACCAGAGTGTGTTCGAAGGGATAGCCAAACAGGGAAGTTCTGTTCTGCTGGAAAAAATCTACACAGATCTCTACATCACTGAGGGAGAAAGTGGGAAAGTCAATGAGGAGCATGAGGTCAGGCAGATTGAGTACAGATCCAAGAAACCAACTGGACAGGACAGACCAATCAAATGTGCTGACATCTTCAAGCCTTCATCAATTCAGGACAAATCAATCAGAAGAGTTCTCACAAAGGGGGTGGCTGGCATCGGCAAAACTATTTCTGTGCAAAAGTACGTCCTGGACTGGGCTGAGGGAAATGACAACCAAGAGATCAATTTCATCTTCCCACTGTGCTTTCGGGAGCTCAACATCATGAGAGAAAACGAGTACTCTTTAATGGATCTTCTTCATCACTTCTTCCCAGAGCTAAAGGAATTCAAATTTGTCTGCCAGAAAATGTATAAAGTGCTGTTTGTCCTTGATGGTCTGGATGAGTGTCGACTTCAACTTGAATTTCAGGGAAATGAGAGTTTGACTGACATGAGAGCTGTCAAATCATTGGATGTCATCTTGACAAATCTCATCAAGGGTAATCTGTTCCCCTCTGCTCTACTGTGGATAACCTCTCGACCAGCAGCAGCCGGCAGAATCCCTCCTGAGTGTGTTGACCTGGTGACAGAAGTGCAAGGGTTCAATGACTCCCAAAAGGAAGAGTATTTCAGGAAGAGGATCAGTGATGAAAGTTGTGCAAGCAAAATCATTTCACACATTAAATCATCCAGGAGCCTCCACATCATGTGCCACATACCTGTGTTCTGCTGGATTGCTGCTATGGTTCTTCAGCTGATTTATTCCACAGGACACACACAAATACCAAAGACTTTGACAGAGATGTACACATTTTTCCTCATGTTTCAAACCAGACAGAGAAGCGCCAAATTTGACAATCTGCAAGACCCTGAGCCACAATGGAACCATGAGCTAATCCTCCGTCTTGGAAAGCTGGCCTATGAACAGTTAGAGAAGGGCAATCTGATCTTTTATGAAGAAGACCTCAGAGAATGTGACATTGATGTCAAAGAGGCAACAATATGCTCTGGGATGTGCACCCAGATCTTCAGAGAAGAATCCGGCATCTTTCTAGGAACAGTGTTCTGCTTTGTGCATCTCAGTATCCAGGAGTATCTTGCTGCTCTGTATGCATTTCTGATGATGGCAAATGAAGGTAATGACATAATATCCACACAGCATGCCCATCAAAAAACAGAGTCCATGACCATCTTGCAGAAGAGTGCTGTGGACAAAGCTTTGATCTATGACGATGGACGCTTTGACCTCTTCCTTCGATTCCTTCTTGGACTCTCTCTGGAGTCAAATCAAACTCTCCTGCGTGGTCTGGTGAGTAGAAGACAAGGAGGCTTTGTGGACAAGATCAGGACAGTTTTTGTCCGGGCTGGCAATGATAAAACAATCAGGTACATTAAGAACAAGATCAGGGAGGCCCCTTCCCCAGAAAGGATGATCAACCTCTTCCACTGCCTGAATGAACTCAATGACCACTCCTTAGTGGAGCAGATCCAGAGCTACCTTAGTGCAGGAAAACTTTCAAAGGCCAAACTCACACCTGGCCAGTGGTCAGCTCTAGTGTTTGTACTCCTGACATCAGACCAGAATCTGGATGTGTTTGACCTGAAGAAGTTCATCAGGTCTGATGAAGCTCTCCTGAGGCTGACACGAGTAGTGGAGGAATCCCACACAACCCTGTAAGTAAAACATAAATCTATCAGATGTACTTAATTAGCTCACTGATTCTTGAGAAAGTGGCTAAAACAGGTTGTAATCTTGAAAGAAAAAAACTAAGTGAATTACAAAATAATATGGTATATCTTCGTAGACAAAGGTCTTGGCTTTTCAGAAATGCACAAGGCCAATCTCCCCATTTTGAATTTTGTTCAGAAATCAGGTTTTTCTCTGATCATACCTTGTTTTTTGTCAACACCGTCAGACACAATTAAAAGCAATAAAAAGTGTATTGATTTTGTTGCATATGTATCTGGAGTTTTTAAGTGATTATGTGTGTTTTTTGGTTCACACATACGCCTTTAAATGTTGAAAATTCACTTTCATTCTATTTTAATACTGTTTCATGTGTTCTAATTTAAAAATATGTGCTGTCAGACAATGCTTACTTAATGCCTAAATAGACCAAACATTTTTTTGTAATTTCACAAATATTCATGTAGGCTTAAATTTGCTATTACTTTAATAATTCAACAACTCCAAAGGAAAATTTTGTAAGCACATTCATTTAAAATGTCCAAAACTCCTTCTTACGGTGGTGACTTAAGAACTGACGGTGGTGACAGTAATCTGAGGGTGGTGAAAGTGACCTAATTATTACCTACATTTAGCAAAATAAATAGCCCTCTCAAGTCAATGACATCTAGCATAAACACTTTATTTTTGTGTGTGCACAGTATGTTTGTGCGTGTGTTTTTTCTTCATTTGTTAGATACTCTAGGAAGTAGGCCTAGATTATATTTTAAGTTGTTCAAATCCAAAATATAGAGGTGTATTATCATAGATGAAGGTCTTGGCTGTGCAGTGAATGTATTGGCCAAGCTCCACATTTTTTGCATTTTTCATAAAATGGGCTCTTTCTTGTTTTTGTCAACAGCGTCAGCCAGAATTAGAAGTAAAAAAAAATATGTTTTACTATATTTAAGTGAATTACTTTTCAACATAATTGTAGATACTTATTGGAAGCATATTCTTAAAACTTGTCAAAAACATTTAAAACACATGCTTTTTTGTGAACTACATCAGATGTCACCACCGTCAGATTTTGTGACAAAAAACCCTCCAAATGCACCTCAGTGGAGACTAGAGTATAAGTTTGGGTCACAATTGTTACTAACATGTCTGATAATGTTTCATTAACCAGCACAATTTACTAAAATATGGAACAAGATGATTAGCGGAACAAAATCTGACGGTGTTGACATCTGACGGTGTGAGACAAAAAAACACTCTGTTGCATATTATGCATTTTTTGCTCACATTAGCCACTTCGTTTTCGCTCTGTTTCTTAAGGCGAGACACGGCAGGTGAAATCATCGTTTTTTCAAGCCCTGGTCAAATCTGAGATTTTGGGCTAGTTTGCATCCTTAACTTGTTGTCTTTCACACTGGTGTGAAGAAAACGTCTAAAAAACAGTATTAGATAGTTATTTTATTACATTTGGTAGACTTGCGCTTGTGATTTTTAGCTTGATTTGTCGTGTTTTCCTCTTGTTACGCACAGTGTTTATTTGCAACCGTTGGGTTTTATATGCCTTCCGAGGTCTCGTTGGAAAGCTTGAGTCTTCCCGCATATAGTCATGTATTCCAAATAAGGATATTTCCGCTGTGTCAACCACCAATCATTGATTTAGACAAGGCGAAAAATGCAGGAAGAGAAGGTTGAAACGAAATCCGATTGGCCGGAATGGGAGATTCGGCACTGTGATTGGTTCTAATCAGTCACGTGTCACTCTCGGCTGCAGTGGATTATTTTGGAGTGAGGAGTATCCAACGAAGCACTTCGTGTCTCCACTTCTTCAAGACGAATTGAAATTACAAGAGCCCGTGCTTACATGTAACAGAAAGCACGGAGAAACAATAAAGCAAACGACAATATATGTTTTAAAGTGAATTATTCGGTACGCTGTCGGCATTCGTTGGGCTCGCGTTTGCAATGCGTTGCCTGAGGTTACCCTCTCCTTGCACCACAACGAAATCTCTGTCAGTGCGCGTTTGAATTGAATAATCAACGAATTGGTACTCATTGTACTGTTTATTTAACATGTTGTGCGATGTAGCTCACAATTGACTCACATAGCCTAATAACCACTCTTGTAGCCTATCTTGTTTTCGAGTGAAGTGCACAGGTAAACATGCCGAGGTTGTTCCGAGGTGAAACCAGCCTGGCGACTAACTCTGTGATATTTTTCTTCCAATAGACCAGTATTTCTTAAGTTGATGGATATTGATTATTAGTCTATAATTGACTCCATTGGCACAGAAAAGATTACTTCCTTCAACATTATGGAAAGGGGCTTGTGTAAACAGACTATCTTTGGATGAGGTAGTCGACCACCACGCATTGCAAAGCAGAGAGGCTGCTTGTCATCCTGCAACATGCTCACTTCCCAAAGTCAGTAGCCTACAGTGGATATATGAAAAAAATTAAGCATGGGCAATAAAATACACCCTGCTATATATTTTAAGTGAAGTAAAAACAAAGAAACAAACAAAAGTAGAGCTTTATTCATTGGCCCAGTGGTGTGCACAGGCCCTTTCATGAACAAACAGAGAAGTGTCCCAATTTAGTTGTAGCCTATCATGTGGGCTGTTGCCAATCACTGGCATCTAGCAAATAGAGACCATTACAAGTATAGTAAAATAATCCTATCTTTAAGGGTAGCCTAGCAGGAAACATTCTGTTTGTCCATAGGCCGAAGCATATATGTATATGGAAGATTCTGTCACAGGATTTTGTTGTTATATCATTCTAAGCCTGATTTATAGGACTTTTCCTCTTAAAATGAGGCGAAAAATCACATTTTCAGGGCTAATAGCAGTTTTTAAAGATTTTCTGGGAAACAAAATGAGATATCCATGAACCCCTGTGACAAAATCTTTTAAATAGCTGTAATAACACAATGAAAAAAGAATTTTGAGTCTAGCTCTTCCACATGTCAAGTTTTACACTTTTGAATATATATGCAAATTAGCGCATAATTAATTAAACATAGCCTAATTACCATATTTAAATATAAGATTTCAGAAAACTTCCAATACATTTTTTTCTCCTATATGTATGAGTAATCCACTGGAAAAGTTTCATGGTGATATCTGCAGGTTATTTTTTTTAGCCTATTCACCTTTAGTGTCTCGCCTTAAGGGCTTCATGCCGCTTCAGAAAAAGTATATATTAATTAACATTAATTTAACATAATACTATTAAAACCCCGACGGTGCTGACAGTTTATGGTTGGGACAGTATCAGTGTCCAAACAAATTGAGGAGAAAATAGTAAACTTACAGGAGCTTCAGTGATGGTGAAGTATGCAGCAGAGCTAAAGGTTTGAAAAGGAGTCCTCAGTGATGACAATGACCTTGTGATAAACACCTGATTTTTTTGTATTTTAAAAAAAATCTGACGGTGGTGACTAATATGCTGGAAACATTTTGAGCAATCAGAAAATAGTAGTAAATATTGTTTTACACGCACTATGTGCATATCTGTAGAACCACTTCAATATGGACTTTCACATCATGGTGATATTATTCAATAATATCAGTGATTTTTACATTTTAAGTCAATTGAAATGATGATGTCTGTCCTTGGGACAGCTGTTTTTA
>NW_026945665.1:1015000-1017500 GCF_034702125.1 Engraulis encrasicolus
GTATCTGGCCTTGGTGTACAGCATGTATTTGGCATGGTAGCTGGCCTTGGTGTACAGTAAGCATGTATTTGGCCTGGTAGCTGGCCTTGGTGTACAGCATGTATTTGGCATGGTATCTGGCCATGGTGTACAGCATGTATTTGGCATGGTAGCTGGCCTTGGTGTACGGTAAGCACGTAGCCTATTTGTCATGGTAGCTGGCCCCCTATCCCCGGCTCCTGTGTTCTTAGGTTAGTGTTAGGGATGGGGTTTGGACTATGCAATAATGACAGGTTAGGGTTAGGGATGGGTTTGGACTACAATAATGACAGGGTAGGGTTAGGGATGGGGTTTGGACTATGCAATAATGACAGGTTAGGGTTAGGGATGGGGTTTGGACTATGCAATAATGACAGGTTAGGGTTAGGGATGGGGTTTGGTCTATGCAATAATGACAGGTTAGGGTTTAAGTTGGGTTAGGGTCTATGAGTTGGGTTAGGGTCTATGCACATCAACTTTCTTCGATAACCTGGGGAACACCTGAGGAGTACACTCTCCTGAGAAGCAGATGAGGTAAGACGACAGCTGCCACCTCACCTCACAGGAAGATGAAACTGGTGTAGTATTCATGACCGTATTACTAATATACAGATGGATGAGAGCCCAATATGATATAGGTGGATGAGAGTCTACGTACAGGGGTTGGAAAAAATATCTGAGACACATATCATTTTAGTGTGGGAAGTTTCATGGCTGAAGTGGACCAGCCTGTTGGCCAATCTTCATTTATTGCATATTGCACCAGTACAGTGAAATGTGAAGGTTTAATTAGCAGGGTTAGAGCACAGTTTTGCTCAAAATTTTGCAATGCACACAACATTATGGGTGACGTATCAGAGTAGAGCTCAAAAATGAGAAATTCTTGGTGCGCATGTAACTGTTGCATCTTTGACCGAGACAGCAAGTCTTTGTGATTTATCAAGGTAATGTCTGCATACCACCAAGAAGGATGAACCACATCCAACAGGATTAGCTGTGGGTGCAAGAGGAAGCTGTCTGAGTACTCTGAAATAGGGCCCGACCGATTATCGGCCGCACCGATATATCGGGCCGATATTTAGCATTTTTGGGATATCGGTATCGGCCATACTTTCAATAAATTTCCACCGATAAGTTTGTATAACTTTCACAACCAATTTTGCAGCCGTTTCGCTCTGAATGCGTCCTCTATTCTGCTCTCCCTACTTTGAGTTCATTCATGAGAGCATTGCCCCGCCCGTCACAGCATCTGATTGGTTTGGCACACGGAATACAACCAATCAACAAGGCTGCGAACGGTTTCAAGGCGGCCGCGGCACGCACGTGGGGGGCGGGGTGGATACGCGGTTTCAAGACGGTAGCATAGCTCTAGCTCACCACGTAACCCACAGCAGAATGACACCTCACTGAAACGGATGTTCACAAAGTAATCTCAGCATAGTGTACAGTACATTTTAAACCCCTACATGGAAACGTGATCGTGTCTGTAGTCCTACACGAGAGGTGGACTGAAAGCCATGGTCAATGAGGAACAAATACAACGTGTTTGCATTTGTGCCTGAGGCTAAGTGTTGTGCTTGCCAGCCAGCTAGCTAGGTAGCCTGTCGGTGTGAAAGCCTGTCTTGTCCTGTAATAGCTGTTACACAGAATATTAGCACAGATTGATATTAGAGCCAAACATGATTGTTCGTAATACTTGTATCCTCACTTTAATAGCATTACGTTTTGGGCTGTCGCTGCGGTTCAAATATCTAGAGTAACATCATGTTACGGGTAGCCAGACAGCTATGCCGTCCCACTACCACCAAGTAGCTAGCAGGCTTGCGCTAACAACCATGGTGTCAACAACTTTATGAAGCCGTATGTAACATGACCCAGGCATTAAAGGCACATTAGAGCTCTACTCGTTTAATTGATTAGTTTTCTTGTGCGACGCTAAGCCCTTTGACCATTTCAACACGTCCCATGTGTGATATCAAAGTGCTGGCAGCTGGCTGCTCTGTTGGGAATTTCTCCAGAAATTAGATGTGCGCTAGGTAGGCTACAATGATCCAAATACTGCTTTGTAAACCGGCTGTATTATCATTCTCTCGCACTGGTGATTCGTAGCTTTGGGAATGAATGCTGCTGACTTGTAAAGAAGCAGGCACACATAGATCGCTTTCCAATATTTCATCCTGATGTCCCCACGTTCTCTGTCGCCCCCCAGAGACAGATAAGCAGCCCAGTACAGCCACAATAAACTGAATAGTTCTTCTAGTGGTGGCTATACCACAGTTTTTTCTAGGAAGAAGGGCTGTGGTTATACGTGCTTCAGTGTGCATTATTTACTTTAAGTAAACTAGGCCTACTATTGCAATATATTTACAGAAATATGCAGGCCTATCTGGGCCTATGTGATTTTGACTGTATTTTTTCTGACATCTGACAAAAGTTAATTATTATGTAAGGGTTAACGTTCGGCGAGAAGGTCGCTACCGTG
>NW_026945665.1:1025000-1030424 GCF_034702125.1 Engraulis encrasicolus
TAGGGTGCATTACATTTGGAAATACCCTACATTTTGTCGATCACTCACGGACCTTTCCAGTAGGCCTATCTGTAGGCTATAATACTTTGTGCGTTCCGACTCTGTAAGTAATTACGCCAACATTTAAGCCAGTTGCAGAATCATCTGCTCGAGTAGGCCTACCAAGTGCAGCTGTACTAGGCTACTAATAAAAAGATAGTGGTTGATTTTCTCAGCCATTCGGCATACAGGCAAGCATACAACCAAGTGCCAGACTGATGGACAGCTTCGTTTCTCTTTTTCATGCGGTTCGTCAGCAAATAAGCAGAGGTGTGCATTTCTAAGTCAGCTGGCCTCATAGACTGATAATGGACGTTTATAATACATAGGGCCTACATTAAATAAATACAGACTAGAAAATGTCCATAGATGTCATGCTGTCTGTGGATGTGTCGATCGACAGTTGGGGCGTCGCTTTAAACTGAAAGCAGACAGCTGCGCGCAGTGACCAACGGTAAACCCAGTGCATATGAGGTGCGATGAGACGGCGAATAGATTTTCTACTGGTGAATTTCACATGGGGACATACCATGTGCGATGTTTCCTTGACGCAGCTATTTTTCCCCTTGTTCACAACTTAATTAATACTACATGTCCATGACCTGGCAGGTTCGTGTCCATGCCATCCTTTTTTGTTTGTTTGTTTTTACCTCTGGTATAGCGTGACCTTTGCGAACATAACCATCCACATGCTGCAATTCGAGGGATTTTGTTTTTTGTAGGACTTCCCAAACTTAACTGCTCCACATTGCCCAACGTTCTCTATGCCTATCTTATAAACCCGCTTGCTCCACATGTGGTAAATAGGCTATCTCGTCTGCTTTCCGCACGCCGTCCACAAATATAAATATTCATTTTGGGCGTTTCACTGAATAGTCATTGTTAATTATGGGTGTGTCCACAGGTGCGCACATGTGCCGCAACTTCAGAGTCAGTTGGGATTTATAAAGGGAAATCGACGTGGAACGTGCGTGCGCCATGCTTTATAAATCTGAATATTTTCTTGCGCACGCACATCCTGAGATTCGTGCGTGCGCCATCTTTTGGCGCATTTCTTCCGCAAAGTTTTATAAATGAGGCCCCTTAAAGTTTGAATTGGTTGGGAAAGTAGCACTTGCTGATGGGATGGGAGAGGTGTTTAGCACTAGAACTACCACGGAGGGGTCAATTGACCTTTTTACCTAAAAGCCCCACAAGAGGGTCATTTGACCCTTTGGACCCCCTGCGGACACTCTTTTGTTGTGGAAATGTGGCTGTTAGCACCTCAGAGCTGTCACTTGAGACACAGTGTGTGTGTGTGTGTGTGTGTGTGTGTGTGTGTGTGTGTGTGTGTGTGAGTGTGTGTGTGTGTGTGTGTGTGTGTGTGTGTGTGTGTGTGTGTGTGTGTGTGTGTGTGTGTGTGTGTGTGTGTGTGTGTGTGTGTGTGTGTGTGTGTGTGGATCATTTCCAATGCCTGTTGAGTGCTGTATTTCTGCATCTTCGTTCCTTGGAGAGGAGCTTCTTTCACCACAAAATTCTTGAGGGAAGTGAAGCAGTAGTCCACATGCACTGGTATTTATCCATCTAACAATTGCCAGGTTGCATTCACATGAGTCGTTATGGTCACATGGCATGGGAGATTCACACGTTACAGTTTTTCTCGATTGGTTTGGGTAATTTCTCGAAACTGAGATGACATTCTCAAAACAACACGGACAAATCCCCAAACCAACTTGCAATTTCACAAAACAGAATGGCATTTTTCATTGCTTTCATCAGATATCAAATGCTTTGTACATGTCTCAAATGTTTAGTACATCTCTGCAGATGGATATGTACAAATACCCTTTAGTTGACACATTCAGCATAGATTTAGCACATTTTCCAAATAAATTGACCTTGCTTATCTAAACGAATTAGACAATTCTCAGTCTAATGGTTGCCCTCTCCAAAACACGTCAGCATTATTTCATTGTGTAAGTCATCATATGCAAAGTGGTCTACGCAGTTCCCAAAACAGTCAAGGACATCATATTTTAAGAATTTCATTACATAGTAAATGTTCAACAGGTCAGATGGTATTGTTAGTAGAAAATAATTTTACACCGTGTATACTACAGTTTCCTCTGATATTTGGCTAATTTCATGACATTTTTTCAAACGACATTCTGTTTTGAACAATTGCTGGTTACTTTGCATTTGTCCATGTTATTTTGTGAATGTTATCTCTGTTTTGAGAAATGAGCCAAACCCATGAGAAACCTGTGATATATGGGCATTACTTTCTTTATATGAATTTACAGTAAATAAAGTTACTGATAAATGTCCTTGGTAAATTATCTGTGTTGTCAAACTTCAATGGTTTCACTCACTTTTTCATTTTTATACATAGTCGAAATCTGTTAGCTGAACGTAGATAAAACACCTAACCATTTTGACTGGCAGTGCTTACACAATGGCAAAGGGACAATTTATTTTGGGGGTACTGATGATATATGTGGGGAAGAAATTTAGTTTTGACACATGGGTAAACTGTTTTTGGGGTGATATGAGCGAGTGATGAGGATCCATGTAGTTATGCTGAACCATCCAGTTTATTTTGACAGAAGGACTAAATGAATGCAAATGAGCCAAAGCAATTGAGAAGGATCTATGCCATTTTGATGGTACTGACTATTTATATGTGAGACGGTTTAGTGCTGATGCAAGAATGAGGTGTTTTGGGAGGTATATGACATTTTCCCAGTTATCTGAACTGTTGTGCAGAAGTGTAAGAATGCTTGGCCAAATGACCCAATGGTTATATGAATGTCATCTCAGTTTCAAGAAAAGAGCCAAACCAATCGAGAAAAACTGTAATTTAACCATTATCTGGTTGCAGTCATTTGATTCGTCATGATCACATGGGACATTCACACATTCATTGATGACTTATATGAAGAAAATGTGCTGACATGTTTTCAGGACAACCATTACACTGAGAATCAACCAATTGGGATAGATCAGCAAGGTACATTCAGTTGAAAATTCTACTTAATGTAAGCTGATTGTGTTAACTGTAGGATACTTGTACATAGCCATTTGCAAGGATGTACTAAATGATTGAGACATGTACAAAAGCATTTGAAATTTGATGAAAGCAATGATAAATGCCATTCTGTTGTGAGGAACTGCAAATTAGTTTTGGGATTTGTCCATGTTTTGAGAATGACATCTCATTTTCAAGAAATGAGCCAAACCAATGGAGAAAAACTGTAACACACTGTCCGCCAAACTGTGCTATCTGTCTTTGCTGCTGATATCTTCATGCAAGTTGCTATTTACCTGTGGTGATTTTGGAGGCTGACAGCCTTTGGGAAGAAGCTGTCTGACCCTGTTTGTCTTGGCTGTTAGCACTGTAAGGTGTGACCCCCTCACCCCTCACCCCACACACGGCCCCCAACAGCCTCATTACCATAACAAAATGAGTGATTAGTGTATTAGGTAAAAGCCGCGGGGTCAAATGACCCCTCTCTGGTACTTCTAGGTAGGCAGAAAAATCCTGGTAGTTCTAGTGTTAGAAGCGCGCACTGGGGCGGGGTCTTGGTGGGAGACTCGTGCACATTCTGAGTAGAAGCTGGAGCGGTTTAAACATTTGTGATGTTTTAATTTTTTAATCAAGATTTATTTTTTTAATGTAGTAGACCTAGGCTACTAAAGCAAATACAATTATTTAGCGGAAGATGAATAGGCGACTAACAATAAAAAAACGATATTCAGTGTATTATAATCAGGGTATTATAATAGCCTAATACACCAACCCTCACTCCCCCCCCCCCCCCCCCCCCCCCCCCCCCCCCCCCCCCCCCCCCCCCCCCCCCCCCCCCCCCCCCCCCCCCCAACGGACGGTTTGTTGTGAAAATGTCCCCCCCAGTTTTTAAAAGCTATCTGCGCCCATTAGTCCACGGGCCAGGTGAGATGTCGGTACCACTCAGAGGGGCAAAGGTTGCTTATATTTTTTGAAAAGATACATGTCTGAAGTCAACATTTTTGTATGATAACCCTTCTGGAAGTACAGCCAAGTTAGGGTTATCAGCCGTTAAAGTAACACCCCCCCCATCAAAAATAAAGGTTTTTAAGATGGGTGCCTGTCTGTCTACTGGCCCTTGTTTAAGACATATAGGGATGGTTAATTTTATTATATGTGGTATCGTTGCGAAGGGGAGACTCTGAGCTTTCATTTGACACCTTTCGAGAACATTTTGGTTAAGTATAGCCCTCCCTGCAGCTCTTCAAACATTTACTCAGACACATTTTTTTCCATTTTCGCCGATATCATCTCTTGTCTTTTCATACTGTGGCATCAGGGAGCATCAGAAAGACCTATTTTAAACTCTAAAATATTGTCTTGAGTATCAGGAATCTGAAAATGTATCCTTTCACTATGTTATCCCATGTTTAGGGGGTGATTTTCAGTCTTGTATGAGGCATGGTCTTTTTTTCAAAACACAGTTTTGCCATTTATCTCTAGGTGCATTTTGCAGTTGGTTGTCATAGCTTGTTATATACCATATGAAAGCTTGGAGTGGGTAGTATATTCAGATATTATCATATATTTGGTGTACCTGTTTGCAGAGCAATGTTAACTAGGCAAATCATTTTCCATAACCAGTATCAATGATATAGTTTCTCAGTGATTCCATTGTGTTATATGGTGTCTGAATCCTGACTACTTGTCCTAAAATGAATGTTGTTATGCACCCAGAGGTTATATACCAGAAATATATGTGATAATGTCCCCTTTGATATTAGTCTTGCAACTGAAATCATAGCAATTGTGTGAAAAACACAACATAAACTCATTCCTTAACTTGTCCCTTTTTAGTAGTCATGTGAAAGTGAAGTGTGAAAGCCCAACTAGTTAACTCCTACACCCCATTCACATTGTGACACAGCACTCCACAACACACTACACACTGTGCGCACGACACACAACAAAATTGCATTTATGCCTCACCCGTGCAAGGGGGCAGCCCCCAAAGGGCATCCGAAAGGGAGCAGTGCAGTGGGACGGTACCATAATTGGGGTGCCTCAGTCATGGAAGAGGATGGTGGAGAGCACTGGTTAATTAATCCCCCCACTAACCTGGCGGGTCCTGAGTGCAGTTGCCACACTTGCAGGAGGAGAGAAGTGCTGCACACTCTCAAATTAAATAAACAAGATTTTAATGTGACAACGTTGTCACATTAAAAACTTGTTTATTTAACTCGAGAGTTTGCGGCACTTCTCTCCTCCTGGAGGCCTTGGTCGCACCACATGTATCATGATTTACAGCAACATTTAAAAACGCTCCGCAAGAACACTTGAGGTGAAGATCATGAAGAGGTTTGCAAAGGAAGAGTGGGGTACAATGTCACCAAAAAAGG
>NW_026945665.1:1030522-1045522 GCF_034702125.1 Engraulis encrasicolus
CAAACGCAGCTGCAAGGGTTCTTACAAAGACAAGGAAGTTCGACCACATTACTCCAATTTTAAGATCGCTGCATTGGCTCCCAGTAAGCTACAGAATTGATTTTAAGGCTATGCTACTTGTGTTTAAATCACTAAATGGAATGGGACCCACATATCTACTGGATATGTTTCAGCTGTATGCACCAACTAGGTCACTAAGGTCAACGGAGAAGAATTTGCTGGTGATTCCAAAAGTCAAAACAAAGTGTGGAGAGGCAGCCTTTAGCTTCTATGCTTCAAAGCTTTGGAACCAGCTTCCAGATGACATAAAAAATGCACCCACTATTGATAGCTTTAAATGTAGACTCAAGACAAAGCTGTTCTCAGATGCTTTCCCCTAGCTTAAATTACTTATTCTTATTATTTTTATTTCTATTTAATTTGTTTTATTTTATTTTATGTTATTATTATTTTTACCTTATGTTTTATCTTAATGTTTTTAAATGCTTTTTGACTCCAATTCATTTCCTTCTTTCTTCCCTGTTTCCTTTCATTTACATTGTTAACTTTGTGAAGCACATTGAGTTGCACCTGTGTATGAAATGCGCTATATAAATAAACTTGCCTTGCCTTGCCTTATTCTAATTAGCATCGTCTCTGATAATTCAAATATTCCAGGAAGTGGTTAATTGACCGGATGTTGTTTTGTGATCAGTGATGCGTTTCCAGGGGACGTTCTTTGAGGGGACACATTAAACTTTGAGGAAGTAGTGTCTTGTTCAGTGTTCACGGTTTATATTACTGAAGGACAATTACAAGTCTAAACGGAGAAGAGTCGTCATTTCAAGGTGTTTTCGCGGACGTATTGGTATGTGGATGTTGACTCTGTCGGAAGTATTAATCAAAGTTGACACGAGAAGTTGGAGCGAATGCGAGAAGAGCATGCGATGAGCTGCCTGCCTGCTGCTGCCTACTGCCTACTCCTGCTGCTGCCGCTGCTGCTGTTGCATCCAAGTAAGTTTGGCTGCTAAAATGTTTTGATATTCACTGAACAGACATGCAATTGCCTGCATAGTCCTTTCTTATTTGAAAGATGAATCCCTGTCGCTTGCAAGATACACAATCTCATGCCCATAGTGTACGGATGTAAACAAACTGAGATGGGGTGTCACGTTGAGTAGCTTTGCAGATGTAGGCAAAGAGATTGGCACATTACTAACGGTGTTGGACTACCATAAATGTAAGTTAGTTTCTTTTCTGAGGTCTTTGTAGTGAGTCATGTTGTTTTTTGTATGTTTAGATGAGGTAAGCTTAAGCCTACTGACTTCTGAAATGACTGCATGAATGATTTGTCCCAAGCTTTCTTACAGTAGGCTACTGACTGACCTCAGAAATAATTCATGGCGTCGTGAACCTGCTGATGTATTTATTTGCACTCATGTAGTAATTTACTGTCATGAAAGCTAAATTGTGACTTGACTTTTTCCTCACTCAGTTGTTGGCTCATGACAGATTTATTTGATAAGTGGAAGTGCCCGCTGATGCAGACCCAGTGTAAGTATACATGCTGGCATTGTTTTTGTGACATTTAATCTCATCTAAATCATCATGTTTTTGAACAGTGTTGGGTAGCCAGCCACCCATGTATGTTGACACAGCCAGCAGCGGGCACCCATGGCACATGGGGATGGACCCAGGAGTGGAGGATGACCCAATAGGGTGAGTTAGTGAGCTAATGTCATACACATGTAATTGTTTTAGGTGTATGGGAAATAATT
Source organism: Engraulis encrasicolus (assembly GCF_034702125.1). Taxonomy (NCBI): domain Eukaryota; kingdom Metazoa; phylum Chordata; class Actinopteri; order Clupeiformes; family Engraulidae; genus Engraulis; species Engraulis encrasicolus. The sequence continues at coordinate 1,032,280 of NW_026945665.1, forward strand.
AAATGTTTGTTTACATTGTACAGATGAACGTTCAGCCCACTCACTGTTGACACCAGTGACACAGTATTGACCAGATCTCCTGGAAGTGCCCCCTGACGCAGACCCAGTGTAAGTATGCATGCTGGCACTGTTTCGTTTATTTAGGCTATGTAGGGCTTAACACAGTATTTGCTTTTAGTGATATGTAATAAATATTTTGTCATATTAAATCTCATCATGTTTTTGAACAGTGTTGGGTAGCCACCCATGCATGTTGACACAGCCAGCACCGAGCACCCAATAGGGTGAGTTGCTGAGCCAATGTCAGAAACATGTAGACTATACCCTACCCTCATATGTAAACCTTCGCTAGTCTGTTTCTCCCTTAATATTGGTGTCAGATTCGCACAAATGCAGTTCTGGGGTGCTACCTTGCTATTAATCAGGCACAGCAAGTATGATTTGAAATCCGTGTCGGTCAGTGTTAATTTTGAGAGGAATTTTTTATTTAGTTTTAGTTTTAGTCTCTTGACGAAAATGCAATTTTAGTTTTAGTCACAATTTAGTCATCTAAATCATTTTTTTCTTAGTCTAGTTTTAGCTGACTAAAATTCATACAATTTTAGTCGACGAAATCTAAAATAATTTTAGTCAACCAAAATATTACATTCATTTCCTCTTGTCTACACTTCTCTATAAAATTGTCAAACTAAAATACAATTTGGGGACATCAGTGATTAAAATGACATATTGTAATCAGTGTTCACGCTAGAATTCTTACTGGCCGGACAAGTGGCCGGCTGTATTTCAGAATACCGGACATTTGAAATATCTAACGGACCTTCTCTCATATAGCCAAACACACACTCCCTAATGGGTCAAAGTGAAGTAAATTGGTCTTTTCTGCCAGCAAAACTTAAATTTCACTAACATTTGGCCAGTTGGCTGGTGTTAATTTAGAGCCCTGCTTGTGCGCTCCGGGGAGTAAACGCGCGCTTTCTTTCACACACTCGAGAGCTCGAACTGAAAGAGAGAAAAAAACAGCCAGCCACGTGCTGTGCGCAGATCCCTAAATTATCAACTCAAACAGTGTGTTTTATCAGCAAACCCGAGTAACGAGGTGATGCCTGTAATAGTGCAGTAATGGTATCGACGCTACTGAAATTTGAACTGTATTGCGTTGTGTTCCTGCGCTCTCGAAAGTAATGGAATTGACACGTTCCGTACGATGCTCTATGGGCTACACGTTTTGGCCGGTGATGAAAACAGTTATAAAGCCCTGCATGCACTTTCACTGGGACTTCTCGCGAGTCCATCGTTCTCCGGAATATTTAACTTGACCCTCTGTAGCCTACTTGGAGATCCACCACCATTCTTCAGCAGAGGTAAAAGTGAAAGTGATTTGATGCTGCGATGCTGCGCATGCCATTGAGTCCCAAACCGTTAGGCTTCACTTCGCAACTGGGCATGAAACGGTTTCGCAAATGCAATGCCCTTTGTTGTGTCCACTGATATATTGGTAAAAATAGCCTACAACAAAACAGAATCGTTCCTCGACAGCACAGCAGCCAGCGCGAGCCAAGTGATTATAAGCATAACTTGATTGGGGACAACGACGGTGGGGACGAGAGCGCAAGCAATATTGCGTGCTGTTTATGACAAGTTCATTTACATAGGCTATTCTCAAATATTTTCAGCTTTGTTCAGTTTCATATTAGGCCTACTGGTGTTTTGTACCTTTAAGTAGGCCTATTTAAAATGAGCTAATATTATTTACTGACTAATTGCAGTCATTTTTGTCGGACATTTTGTCCGGCCACATTTTATTTTGCCGGTCATTCATGCATGCAAACGGCCAATGTCCGGCCACAGCCGGCTAACGTGAACCCTGATTGTAATCATGAAATATTGTCAAAAACTGCCAGAGTGTCTTATAAGCCAGTGCGTCCAATGTGTAAAAAAAATCATGGCCACGACACTCATAAAGCTCTGTCGATATTTTACGACTTCGGGGGAAAAACGGGACTGCACGTTATGAAAAAATACTTGTGGGTATACCAGTAATCAAGAGCGTCGCGGGGTAGCCTACAGGCACCTGTTGGAAGACGTCTCTCTCTCTCTCTCTCTCTCTCTCTCTCTCTCTCTCTCTCTCTCTCTCTCTCTCTCTCTCTCTCTCTCTCTCTCTCTCCCGTGCGCGTATTGCAAGCTGTTGCATATTATTTGCTTGATGCGAAGTTGTGATGGCATACGCACTCTGGTTGACATGGTTGTGTGCATGGTTGCATGCATTCGCAAGATGTTATTGGAAAAACGCATATGAAAGCGTGGAAAGGCCGTTTACTTCCTCAGGGTCTCCGCGGATCCTTAAAAAGTCTTAAAAAGTCTTACTTTTAATATTTGGTTTTTAAGCTCTTATAAAGCCTTATATTTCGCCAATTTCTGGAAGTGTGGTATTATATTTACGTGGGAGGTCTTATATTTCATCTGGGTAGCTTGAGTTTCAGAAAAAAAGTCTATTTCTTTGACGCTATAAACCTTATTTAACCGGCATACGTCCCTCATAAAGATGCGGAAAAGTAGATGAAACTGATCTGTGTTTGTGGCGCAGCGCAGCCCGCTGGCCACACAGCGGAGGCAGCCGCAGACCTGTGGGCGCAGCGTCTAGCCTACTTGCATGTTCTAGTAGAAACAGTCGAAAAAGTGGTCGAAAAAATATGAACGTTAATCTAGATGGGTAGATAGATGCAAGTTCAGTGTAATGTGGCTTGAGGACAAGAAATAAAACCGTTAGCTATCCAAAGCAACGTCGGAATATGAAGCTTGATGTTAACTGTGTCGGGAGGACGCATAATCATTTAGTCGTTGAGGGTAAGTTTTTAAATGTTGTCTATCGCAAGCATGTTAACCATGCCCTCGCGTTTGGGTAAAAGCGTTTGCTAAATGTAAAGGGTTCATTTCATAAAGTCCATTATGACCGTATTCAAAAATAATTGTTCCTTCATACAATAGCCTAAACTTTCAAAATCGCCTCTAGATACGTGACCGGCTATTTGACGCCTCTGTCAAATGCAAAATGATTTCGTTAACATGATGATAGCATGAGGAAGTGAGCGTGAGGCAATACGAAATTGGATGAGTAACAGAATATGTACGAAGCCAATGATCTGGCTAGGTGCGTAATGTCCAAATCGGTAAACAGATGGGCAACGGTAAACGCGCTAAATGCTTGTTATGGACATGCTGGAAATCGCTTCCAAGTTGAGCGCCGTTTCTTGCTCCCATCTAGAGAACAACAAACTACAGACAGGCTAAGCTCAAACTAGAACGCTTGCTTCTGCTACCCGTCTCTGATAAAGCGAGCTGGAGGAGGAGAAACGGCAGTCACTCAGAGTAGTCGTACATTTAACCCTTTTGACACCAGGTGTCCTCTCTCCTAATAGCAAAGTGCATTCAACTATTTATCCATCAGAAATGATGAATTGTTTAGCCATTTTTAATGTGTAGCCTACATTTAAAGGCATTTGATGAACATTCATCTGATTTTTCCATAGGCTGTCAAAACATGCGTGGGACCCTCAATTAAATGCCAGTTGTCAATTAACTGACCATATGCATGCATGGTGTCTGTAGGCCTACAGATCAGTTACACCTTGCTACTGCTTACACTGTGTTTACCTAGGTTACACTATAAAAGCACAGTAGTCATATAAATGTGTTTATTATATATAATTATTTACTAGGCCTACATTTCATTATAGCAATGTAACATAAGCAATATTGCAATGCCTCACCCCGAGCGGTGGTCTTATATTTTATCATCAGAGGTCTTATATTTGTCTTAAAAAGTCTTATATTTGGTGATCCAAAATGTGCAGAAACCCTGTTCCTATTTCAGTGTCCTTGACTGAAACAAGTCGCAAAACTCCACACTTCCGAATCCTTTGCGATCAGCACTAAAGTGATTCTTATCAGAAGGCTTGTACCTACGCATAGACCCTTAAATTACAAACATTAGCGAACATTGAAAAAAGATCAGACAACGACCGTCGGGTAGCAGGTTCATGAAAGCGATTGGGAGTGGAGAAAAAAAAGGCATCGTTAGAGAAAGATGTTTGCTACTGTAGGACAGACAGCACCACCACTATTTCATGACTGCATAAACTTCTTCGTCATGGATAAATGGGCAACAATATTTTTGTCCAGCCAGGATTGCACTGAAAAGTAGGCTACTGCTGTTAAAAAAAGGTCACGGGCGTGCAGCACCGACGCTGCATGTCACTGTGCCTGCGTGTTTGTGTGTGTGAGGGAGGGGAGGGAGACGCGGAGCAGATGGGTCGCGACTTGCGAAAGATCAGGAAATTCTTTTTCAATGTTTCAGTGACATATTAACAAAAATGCTTCCTATTTGTATTGGTATTGGTATTGGTATTGGTATCTTCCTATTTGATGGTATTGTAGTCACATTTTAATTTTTTTTGACGAAAATATGAATCAATATCGTATTTTTCGTACAAACACATGCTGTTTTTTTCGTTATCGTTTTATTGTCGTCAGGGGAAAAACAATCGTTAACGATAATTATGGCGAAAATATTTCGTCACGAAATTAACACTGGTGTCGGTCGGGTCCCAAAGTGTCTGATTTCACGTGAAATGACCCTATGGCATGTTTATACAGTAGGTTTAAATAAGACGAGATGTACTCCAATGTCATGCGCCTTTCTGTTCCAAACCCTTTGGAAGGGACTGTATATGGAAAAAGTCGATAACGGTCTGAGTTCCTGCTTCTTAGTGCATATTGCTTTCTACATGACTTGTGTCCAATAATATTGCCCATAATTGAAAACTGTGCTTTTTTTGTTTGTTTCCTCACAGGTAGCATCATGAAGGCAGTTTACCCCTGAAACTTTTTACAAAGGACCATCATCGTCAGAAAAGTTCCTTTAACCCTTTATCTCCCATAGCGGCCGTGAACGCCCGGCCACCTCTCTCCCATAACGCCCGCCGACACCCGGAGTATTTTCATAGCTGAACAGAAGTCATCATGCAGTTTCTACAGCTTTCACTTTAGATCACTATTACAGACTCTCAATATATTTTTATTATAAAAAACTATTTTGGGAAATCCTGAACTACAGTGCAAAGTGGCTGAGCTCAAAAGTACGGGCTCGCTGCTGCTGCCCAGTAGAAATTATCTTTTAAATGCAGTACAGTTCCTAATTGTGTGTTCATGTGGTAATTACGTAAATACCAAACACTGACATCCGAAGCACACATGAACGCCACCGGCCCTTGTAGAAAATTTTGATTAATGAATGCACTATATCTCTTCTCTTGCCTCCCTCTCCTCTCCACAAGCTCTCCCCTCATCTAATCTCTTCATTTTGCTAGTCCTCATCTCTCTTTCTTCATTGTGTTACTGTTTAAGCTGATAACTGTTACTTTTAAAAATTAAATAGTTAAAGATATTGAAGTTGTCTGTCTTGTGTTACCGTTACCATGAAGCACATCATCTCACATCTCAAATGTATTGTGTAAGTGGTTTGTAAATATTTTTGATGAGAATAGTAAGATCTCTCAGATGTTGCCTCCCATGCATAAGCAATGCTCAACAAGTCATTTGTTGATGTTTTGGAAAGCATGGAAAGATTTTCACTTTAAAAGTTCCCCAGATATGCGTTAGTAATGAGTTGTAAGTCCTTGATAATGCATAAGCAATGCTTATCAAGTCATTTGTTAATGCGTTGTAAAGCCTTAACAGGTTTTCACTTTAGATCAGTTCCCCAGATATACTTAAGTAATGGGGTTTAAATCCTTGATAATGCATAAGCAATGCTTATCAAGTCATTTGTTAATGCGTTGTAAAGCCTTATCAGAATCTCACTTTAGATCAGTTCCCCAGATATACTTAAGTAATGGGTTGTAAATCCTTGATAATGCATAAGCAATGCCTATCAAGTCATTTGTTGATGTTTTTGAAAGCATGGAAAGGTTTTCACTTTAAAAGTTTGCGAGATATGAGTTGGTATTGAGTTGAAAATTCTTGATAATGCATAAGGAATGCTTATCAAGTCATTTGTTAATTCGTTGTAAAGCCTGAACAGGTTTTCACTTTAGATCAGTTCCCCAGATATACTTAAGTAATGGGGTTTAAATCCTTGATAATGCATAAGCAATGCTTATCAAGTCATTTGTTAATGTGTTGTAAAGCCTTAACAGGTTTTCACTTTAGATCAGTTCCCCAGGTATACTTAAGTAATGGGTTATAAATCCTTGATAATGCATAAGCAATGCTTATCAAGTAATTTGTTGATGTTTTGGAAAGCATGGAAAGGTTTTCACTTTAGATCAGTTCCCCAGATATACTTAAGTAATGGGTTATAAATCCTTGATAATGCATAAGCAATGCTTATCAAGTCATTTGTTGATGTTTTGGAAAGCATGGAAAGGTTTTCACTTTAAACGTTTCCCAGATATGAGTGAGTAATGAGTTGAAAATTCTTGATAATGCATAAGCAATGCTTATCAAGTCATTTGTTAATGTGTTGTAAAGCCTTAACAGGTTTTCACTTTAGATCAGTTCCCCAGATATACTTAAGTAATGGGTTATAAATCCTTGATAATGCATAAGCAATGTTTATCAAATCATTTGTTAATGTGTTGTGAAGCCATAACAGGCTTTCACTTTAGATCAGTTCCCCAGATATACTTAAGTAATGGGTTGTAAATCCTTGATAATGCATAAGCAATGCTTAACAAGTCATTTGTTAATGTGTTGTAAAGCATGGGAAGGTTTTCACTTTAGATCAGTTCCCCAGATATACTTAAGTAATGGGTTATAAATCCTTGATAATGCATAAGCAATGCTTATCAAGTCATTTGTTAATGCCCAGAAACATCCATGAGGGGCAGTCACATGAGCCTCAACTTACTGTTTGCCATGTTACCAGTCATCACACACTAACCATTACAAAAGGGTTAATTAAGATTTCACTAATGCTAAAGCAAGAGTTTACAAACCGTTGCCATACATGCCTAATAGTACGTAATGGTTAGGCGGTAGGAGGCAACAAAGAGATAATGTTTTTTTTTTCATAAATAAAGGTGGGTTATCTGACATTTTAATGATGGTTTACTAATGCTTATCAGAAAGTTCAATCACCATAAACAAATCATTACCAAGAAATGCATAATGACTAACTCGTGATTCACTAAGGGTTGACTAATGTTAAAATAAGGCTTAACTAAGGCTTAACTTTGCTTAGCGAACAGTTACATCAGCACACACAAACCATTTACTAACGGTAGAAGTTAATGATTAAGAAATGAGAAATAATACTTACATAATGACTAACTCGTGATTCAGTAAGGGTTAACTAAAGTTAAAAATAAGGCTTAACTAAGGCTTAACTTTGCTTAGCGAACAGTTACATCAGTACACACAAACCATTTACTAACGGTAGTAGTTAATGATTAAGAAATAAGAAATAATACTTACATAATGACTAACTTGTGCTTCACTAAGGGTTAACTAATGTTAAAATAAGGCTTAACTAAGGGTTAACTAATGCTCAAAAAGGGGTACTTATTATAAAGTGTTACCACATCAGGTAAACGCACGAAACTCCTGGATGAAATATGCCAGCGGAGACTGCCAAGAGTGACACCAACAAGATGGAACTTTTCTTCGCGTTTGGTCTGCACTGTCTATGAGCGCAGAGAAGAACTCGTGGAGCTCTTCGAATTCATTGTGGACAACTACGATGATTTTGACGACGACACTGTGCACAGCGCTGACGGGTACCTCGCTCTGCTGACGGGCTTCGAGTTTTGCTTCCTCCTCGCCACATTCAACGCTGTGTTCGCCTACTCCGATGTGCTCTTTGGAATCTTGCAGAATAAGCAGTACGACATGCAGTTCTGTTAGTCCAGCATTGCTGACTTTTGCAGCACCACGGAGAGAGAAAAGGCGAAGTTTGATTCCATCTACGAGGACACGGTGAGCGAAGTCGGGGCTCCCAGCGGCCGCAGGGCACAGAGCGTTGGAGACGCGCGCGCAGCGTACCAGCGCCTGCACAGTGACATCCTGGACAACATTCTCACTCAGCTGAGGAACAGGTTCAAGGATCACGAAAAACTGATGTTCCTTGCCCTGCTGGACCCCAAGAAGTTTGCAACATACCGAGAAAACTTCCCCAGCGCGGAGTTCCAGTGCCTCACTGAAAACTACGGGCTGCACTTTGACCTCCCCAAGCTCAAGACTGAACTGACAGTCATGTATAACATGGCAAGCTTCGAGGGAAGGAGCCCATCAGACCTGCTGAACTTTATCACACTTAAAGAGCTGACTGAGAGCATGCCGCAGCTGTATCGCCTCACCTGCCTGGTGCTGACCATTCCCGTGTCCACCTCCTCCGTGGAACGGTCTTTCTCGGCTCTGAAGCGCATCAAAACGCACGCCAGAAACACTACTGGACAGGCTCGCCTGGGAGCTTTGGCACTGATGTCGATCGAGAAAGGACTTCTTTTGGAGCTTAAGTCTAAGGACAAACTGTATGACGCTGTCATCGCCCACTTCACCAAGAAAGACCGACGAATGGATTTCGTGTTCATGTGACTAGGTAAGTAAAAAAAACACAATTTTTATTATTTCAAGTTCTTAATTCGGGGCATTCAGTAATCTGTGGTCTATTTATTGTGTTATTTTGTGGAGGTTGTCTGTGACAGCGCAAATTGCTTTTGATAAGTTATCAGAAGTGCATACGCGACCCTGGCATGATCAGCCCGTGCATACGCGACCCCCCCCCCCCAAAAAAAAAAAAAAAAACAGGGCTGAGGGCTGAAGTGAAGGCCCAGCCGTAGTGCTCACGGTTCGCCACTGCTTCAGTCATTGTCACATAGCCTACCACAACATAATGTCACAGAATCCATGGAAACCTAGGAACAAACAAGTCACCTTACAGACAGTGTTGTGGCTAGGGCAACACATGCATGAAGGGCAATGAATGCATAAAAAGCAAGCATATGTGTACACCAGCATTTTCTGTGAGGAAATGCAATCTAATTATTATGATAACTAGTCCCTACAGTTAATTTTATGAAACTTTATGAAGAAAGACCTGGGCAAATAAAGCCCATTCCATTCAGTAGGCTCATTTCTCATGAAGTAGGCCATAGGCTAATTGAATGTTCAGTATTTGTTTAACCTCTCACATGAAAGTAGGCCTATGCCCAATCAGGTTTTTTTTCACCCTACCACGAAAATCATGATCATTGCACAAATAAAGAATGGTCTAATCTTTCCAATCACTTTTAAAATCTAACCGAGGGTGCTCCATTTGTGCAAAACGAAATATTGACTCATAAAACAACAGGCCTACAGTCCAGAAACTCAAGGCTGAGAATGAAACGAATGAGCAGGCACAGTGGGGGTTTGGGGGGGATGTGATATTGGTAAGCAAGAAAACCAATGGGGGTCTCCTCGACGAGATTTTTTTCGTATTGCATCCATCACGCACTTGAAAATACAATCCAAATCCAAAAGTGTCGCAGCAAACACGAATAGGCTACTGTAGCGACCAAGGATCACTGAACAAGTTAACAACCACCTGCGTTACTCCGTGGTTGACAACGGTGTCAATTATAGGGGACCAATTTCCCGGTGCCCTTACCTTGAGTTGTCTTGACCGCAGAATGTAGCCTATCCCAGAATGTATCCCAACCTCTGACTGTAATCCACGCGTTTCCACAATCATGGTTCCAAATTCCAAGGTGTAATCCATAGTAATAGCAAGAAAGGAATTGTGCTACAATTTAGCTATCCCACGCAACGCACTTGTGTGACTCGTGTTATCCGATAGGCATTACATTGTTCATTCGTTTCTTCTTGCGTTTGTCCACATCCAAAACAGTTCCGTGTCGGGAAAATGTGCGTTACTGAACAATCGACGTTTGCCCAGTGCTTGTTACAGCACGTGGATTAATGCTTCACAGACGTTTTTGAAAACACAATACACTGTAAAGTGTAGGCTAAATGAAGCACCTTGCTGTCTGTGTGATGTCAACTGGCCTGGGACAGTTTGGTGGTTTGGCAGTACAGAGAGTAATGTGTCGTCTTCAAAATTAACTTGTATTATAAAAGCAACTGTCTTGAGCCAAAAATGTAGAGCGTACTGTAGGCTGAACTGGCGTCTGCGCAACATCCAGTGAGAGATTATGTCGCTTGATTTCCAGTTTGTATTTGCGCTGGATTTTGATGCTTGAACCAATTGGAAGGGGGGCCCCCTCCAGCTGGGGGTACTTTGACTGACTAAATTGTCGTTGCGCTGTTTGGCAATTGACATTTTCACGTTGTCGCTGATGCAAACCTATTGGGAGGGGGACCCCTCAAGCAGGGGGTATTAGAGAGGCGCTGTTGCTTCCCTCGCAGCAGAGCCCTTCATACAGATGACAGTGCCTTATTGTAAAGCTATTTAAAATCGTCATTGCCGTTGGGTACATAACCTGTCGTCCTTGGGGGCCCCACCTACTCGGGGGCCCTAGGCAACTGCCTACATTGCGTACCTTAACGCAACGGGCCTGCTCATAACTCGCACAAAACATAGGCATAATCTGCGTTAGTCCTGTTATTGAAACGGTCAGGGCCTCGCTGCTTCAAAAAGGCAGCCTGTTACAGCAAGGTTCAGCCTAGTAATAATAGCAGTAGTGACGTTAAAAAGGTTGTAGCAAAATCGACGAGAGCATAGGAGGAGAGCTGCCTGTCAGAATAGTGTGAGCGTAGCTGACAGAAGGCTGGTCGTCTGAAATGTTTTCAATGCTGGCGCGCGCAACAGCATGGAGTTGCCGCTTGCTGCACTGGAAAGCCCACGGTGGGAGGCTACGTCGTGACGCTAGTGTCCATGGGTAATGTGGGAAATCTCGCCTTAAGGGCTCTGCATACTTAACGTGCGCACGTTCGTCATAGCAGCGGTTTACCGTTCATAATTTACTGTACTCGGGCGCTACTGGCCAAATTGGCGGGTAGGTATTTTTTTCTACTAGCCAAAATTAATTTTCACCCGTGTTTGGCGGGTTGGCGTGTGTTAATTTAGAGCCCTGATGTTAAGTATGATTGTTGTGTTTACAAAGTTGTGACTTGTTATTATCTGAATTATATTGTGTTTATTATTTACTGGTTTGCACGTAAGATTGCTATGCTTGGTAAGCATGTATTTGGCATGGTAGCTGTTGTAAGTGTACAGTATGTATGTGTTTGGCATGGTAGCTGGCCTTGGTGTACAACATGTACAAACCCCAACTCCATAGAAGTTGGGACACAAGGTTAATTGTGAATAATAACAAAATACTACCATTTTCAGAAGTCTGGTTCTGACATTAGTTGGAGAACGGTACAAAGAAAACATATCAGCCATCAAAACTGACCAAAATTATTGTTTTGGGGAATATTAATGAATATCTAAATCCAACGAGTTGGGACGGGGACAATGAAAGGCAGCAAATGTCGAGGAAGACTAAAAACAAAACAAAAGACATCACTCAACAGTTAATTACATTAACCAATGAGATAATTTTATATAAAAACAGTGTTGATTCCTATCTTGGACATGATTTCAACAGCTTAAATGGTAGGTGTATTCCTTGTCATGTTTTGCAATGTTTTCCTTTCTATCTGTAGTGCTTACAGTGTGACAGGTCTTGACCAAAAGCCTGCCATTTTATGTCCTGCTGGTCCTTATGTTGGAGGTAAACTGTTAAAACATAGTAGAGAACACAATTTCTCCTTACTATGTGGCAGTAATCGAAGATCTCCTTTCAAAATATATTGCACGAGTGGCTTTTCATGCTGTTTAACCCTATCCAGACTGGGGGGGGGGCTAAAAGTGCCCGCACCAACTTTGATGTCGTATAATTCCTTAACGACTTAAGCTATGACTACGAAACTTGGTGACTTTTCCTAAAATGTTGTTGGCTACAGTTTAGTACCAAAAGATTATGTTTATCATTTTTGCCGTTGCCATGGCAACGGTTTTCTGACAGGTATGTCTGACCGAAAATCACTGATCTAAGTCTCATTATTGTTCCTTTTTCATATTTTTTTGTTATTTCCATTAGCATAAGACAACTTTGTGAGCATTAAAGTGGTCTGAAGCATATAATCATTAAAATTTAAGCGCATTACCTACATTTGATGGATAATACATTATGGCGAAATTTTGGGCATTATAATCAGATGATGTCATAATGACGTCATAATACCAGATATTGACACAAAAATGATGTCATTCATAGATGTCCATATGTAGATCATCTCCCCAAAGTTTGGTGGTCATACCATATTCCGTTCATGAGTTATGAGGGGGGGGTCAAAAGAGCCCCCCCCCAGGCCCAGGAATGCCAAAAAAGCCCAGTCTGAATAGGGTTAAAACCCATTTATTTCATTCAGTACTGTATTCAATTCTACAGGTGAGCTAGAACAGCTTAAACAATGTACTACTCCACCCCCATGTTATCATGGAGGCTGACTTTTGAAGTTAGCACTAACACAAGTTGGATGGCCCATTTTCACTGTAGCAGAGGATGTGCAAGACTCTAATCTTTTCAAAAAGAATTGACTTCTGCAACTTCTGCTGACTTCTGTAACCAAAGGACAGTTTCCCATGTCTTCTGGATCTATTTCGAGTGAGCTCAGGTGCATAGGAGAGTGTTAAACCCCTGTTTCATTTGCACACATGAAGCATTCTTAATATGGTCAATTTTCAATATCTGTAATTCTTGGGGTGCTAGAGTGAGACTACAGCCAATATACATTTCACGATGTCATGAATCTATACAATGATTTTAATGACAAAAATATGTCTTATATACACGTTCACTCAGTCACGGTAAATCAAGGGAATTCAAAACTTTATGTAATAACTATGGTAATTGTTCCCTCTGCATCTTTAATTCTGAGTGACTCAGTCTCTCTGTGATTGTCTTATACCTTGACATTCAAATTGTTCATCAGTACAACTCATTTTGAAATGTTCTTCATTGTTGTTTTATCTTATTTGGATGTTTATAATATTTCACTTATCCCCGTCCCAGCTTATTTGAGACGTGTTGCAGTTGTCAAATAGTAAATGAGTTAATATGTAAATGAGTACATATGTCCCCTAAAACAATATTTTGTCTCGGTTTTAACACTTGATATGTTGTCTTTTCACTATTCTCCATCTAAGGAATGTATTGAATGTTTTGAAAATGATAGCATTTTGATTTTATTC
>NW_026945665.1:1058022-1103022 GCF_034702125.1 Engraulis encrasicolus
GATCAACATTTAAGAACAAATGTTGATAGACCCCAATACAGCCAGGCCTGATAGACCCGAATACAGCCAGGCCTGATAGACCCCAATACAGCCAGGCCTGATAGACCCCAATACAGCCAGGCCTGGTAGACCCCAATACAGCCAGGCCTGATAGACCCCAATACAGCCAGGCCTGATAGACACGTGACCCCAATACAGCCAGGCCTGATAGACCCCAATACAGCCAGGCCTGATAGACCCCAATACAGCCAGGCCTGATAGACCCCAATACAGCCAGGCCTGATAGAAACGTGACCCCAATACAGCCAGGCCTGATAGACACGTGACCCCAATACAGCCAGGCCTGATAGACCCCAATACAGCCAGACCTGATAGACCCTGTCGGTACCTTACCTGTCGCTTCTGCCTTATCTGTCGCTTTGGGGTCCTAGCTGCGTTGCCCTGGTAACAACTGTAAACAAAAGGCTGCGGTTAACTGCTCCGCTCCCTGACCGGATTTTTCGTTCATTCGTGCCAATGAAACAGGAGGCCTCGATTCATGCAGAAGATAAGGTACGTAACTGGGATATAATATATATGTAAGAAAACTATTTAACCTCACAGACTAACATTGTATACGGTACATTCTAACAATATATTTCTAATGTTTTGAGTCATTCCCGTTCATTTGAAGCGTAATTTCGCCCTTACTGTGGCTAGTTTGGATGAGATGACTTGACCCTAGCTAGCATAACATAAATGGCAGCTAGCTCTACACTATTTCGGATATTCGTTAACAATCAGTGTTCAGATAACTAGCGCAAACGTGCCGAGATATCTTGTTTATTATAAAAATAAACGCTTGTGTTGTGCCATGGCTTATATGGCGATGACGTTTGAGATTGTAAATTTACGGGCCACAGATGTGTCTATGGTAAGGCCGACCTGACGAGATAGCTGCCTACTGAGGTTTGATTGGATATGGACATTGTTTATTTCAGAAGGAAAATGTTTGGAGTGGAATTGTTTGGAAGACAATCTTGGGACAATTTTGCTCTTTGGGTCTTTGTGCCAACCATGCCAGCTATCGTATGGTGCTCTGGGAACTTCTTAGATCTGTTTACTGTATGTACACTTACTGAAATAAGCATTTTGTTTACATAAAATCCCTTGTCATTTCACCACTAGGGTTGAAACCCAGACAGCACGAAGCATCTTGCCGACGTCAAAATCAGATCAACAGACAGGGACATCAGCATTCTCTTGGGAATAGGCCAGATATGCCATAACAAGACATGGTAAGTCTATCACTACATAAGATCCATAACAAAATACTCCTAATTAAATCTTAAATGTGACCTGGTGGCATTATTGTGTGAATGCTTATGTTGCACACTTAATGAATAAGGTCCTCAAGTGTGTAGAGTTCGTTGTTTATTTACATTTTCCTCAGCATAACTGAACAGCTGACACCGCTGCCTTTAGGCTAGTGACAATGGACCCAAAAAGGCCTTCGTTTTCGAGATACCCCAACCGGAGGTAGAACAAAACCCAATAATGTTTTTCCTCATCTCTAGGGTGTCCCATACATGAAAATGATTCTTGGCCAAAGTGATTTTAATGCTAAGCCTAAAAATTTTACACATTTTCATATGCACCTCCAAACAAAAAAAGCACCCAAAATGTGACTTCTCTTGGGTTTTGTTCTACCTCCGGTTGGGGTGTCTCCAAATTGTGAGGCCATTGTCACTGGCCTACTTCTGTATCATAACAAAGCCTGTCACTTCCACGTTTCGTTCTTTATGTGACCGAAGTCACTGGGTCTTTCTCAAATGCAAGGCCAGTGTCCTTCCAAGTGTATCAGCCTAATTAGGCACGCCCAGTGATTGGATACCCTTTATTAGTCATACCCAGTGATTGGATATTCTGTAGAGTTCACCAAAAAGTATCCAATCACTGGGCGTGACTAATTAGGCTGACACACTTGGAAGGACACTGGCCTTGCATTTGAGAAAGACCCGGCTCCTGCACCAGAGAGGGTCTCTGCACTCATTGCTGGTCCTATGATGCCATCTATTGGCGAAAACGTGCAACAGCATAATTAAACTAAAAGACAACTTCTGACAGGACAACAATAAGACAGGGAGTGAGAATAAGGGAATAACAAAAAGCCAAAAATGGGGGGTCCACTACACTTGCATACCTGATTGTGATGCTGTCACTCATTTTCTAGTCTATATCTTGGACTGAAAAAGGATTACATTATTATGTTTTCAGGTGTTTTGCCCCTGCGGTTGTGAAGAGGATGCTGTGGAGGTGGCAGCATGAACGTGTCACACAGACATTGGCTAAACTACTCGGTAGGTACAACGAAATAAAAGAAACCACCCCCTCAACCCTGTTTATGCTGCACTGTACCTATTATAACCAGTTTTTATATAGACCATTATTTGAAATACTATGAGAGCCTTTCTGTTAGGAAACTGTACAGCAGGGATGGGCAACTGGAGGCTCGGGCACCACATGCAGCCCAACTTCTCACTTTTAAAAAAAGAAAAAGGACAGTTTTTAACCCCCTATAAATCAATAGTGTAAGCATTCATGTAAAAATAAAGAAAAAGTGAAGTATCCTTTTGTAAATTCTCTCAAGTGCGTGGTGATGTGGCCCACTGATTGTGGTAATTAAAAATGTTGGCCCACCTTATAATGAAAGTTGCCCACCCCTGCTGTACAGCCTACATCACTTGTACATGTCCTTACCAAATAGGACACTAGCTAGCTAAATGTAACTAATATGGCATTGTGAAAGTTGTATGCCTAAATGTAAACCATAATATTAAATTGTGATGGACAGAATTAAACTAAACCAACATATTACATTGTGAATGTAGTTGCACAGTGATACTGAGACCGACTTATTCCTGTCTTTATTTGCCAGGCCTCTACACTTGCCCTCAGAGTTCACATATGGTGAAGTGCACAGGTGTCCAGTCAGGTTCAGACTGATGCTGGTAACAAGAGGAAAACATGCTAATTGGTAAGTGAGATCCCTGCTCAACAAAAATCCACACAGCACAACAAGTAAGCCTAGTTTGTGGTATCAAATGTAAAATGGAAGTTTCATCAAAAAGTTGTAGAACACATCTGAATAAATTGCAGGCCATCAAAGTTGTGAATGGGCAGGGAAAACACAACCAGTAGGCTTATGAATTACTTTGACTCAGCACAGCACAGCAGATGCGATGCTACCATTCCTTGGGAATATGACACAGAGGTCTACTATTCCATTGTAAATATTGACTGGAAATGTTCATGTTTCAACTGTTTAAAAACATTGGACTCAGGGGAAAAAATCTCTAGGTGTATATAAGTGAAAGCCCACCTTTGCCATTGTGACACAGCACACAAGTAGTGAAAAAAGTGAAAGCCCATTGGGAAACTCCAACTCCCATTGTCATTGTGACACAGCACTCCACCGCACACAAGTGAACACTGCACACTGCGAAATTGCATTTATGCCTCACCCGTGCAAGGGGGCAGCCCTCAGTGGCGCCCCATGGGGAGCAGTGCGGTGGGACGGTACCATGCTCAGGGTACCTCAGTCATGGAGGAGGATGGGGAAGAGCACTGGTTGAGTACTCCCCCCACCAACCTGGCGGGTCGGGAGTCGAACCGGCAACCTCTGGGATGCAAGTCTGACGCCCTAACCGCTCACCCATGACTGCCCATAGAAGTATACACTGCACACAACAAAATTGCATTTTATGCCTCACCTGTGCAAGGGTGCAGCCTACATTGGCATCCCAAGGGAGCAGTATGTTGTAGTGTGCGTGGGGTACCTCAGTCATGGAGGATGGAGGAGAGAGCACTGGTTAATTACTCCCCCCACCAACCTGGCGGGCTGGGAGATGAACCAGCAACCTTTGGGGGCGGTAAAAACCTAACTTGCTCAGCCTCTGAGGCACATAAAAATGTGAAATTAGTTGCATTTAAAAGCCAAGACCATCATCTTGCGTGAGAATGGACAGTCTGCATATTGGAATGCACCCATGTCACTTCAGGCGCCTTGGACAATGCATCGTGTATTCAGCATCAGGCTAAAATGGGTTAATAACACACACACACACACACACACACACACACACACACACACACACACACACACACACACACACACACACACACACACACACACACACACACACACACACACACACACACACACACACACACACACACACACTCTCACACACACACACACACTCTCTCCTCTAATCTTCTCTCTTTGCCAAACTTTAGATGACCTTTCCAGCATGTCCAACTCATCAGCATCAGGGGAGGAGAGTCGGTGAAGGTGGTGCACCATCCAGGACCAGTCATGGGCCACCAACACCTCTGCAAAATCTGCACTTCTTGTGAACCCTCTAGAAGACACTACAACCACAAAACTGCTAATAAACCATCACATACTGCATCACATCATTGTTCTCCATGTGTTACTTCACCCTCGGCACAAGTTCTTTGCTAGATTGCTATCTGGCAGATGCATCAGGACAGGAATGTAGTTACTGTTTGTGATTATATCCCCCCACACTCTTACTTGCTTTGCATGGCAGTGTGTCTCAATGTGTGTTAGAATGGAAGGTGTCGCACCATTGAAGTCAATGGGCAGCGGCATTGCATCAATTTTGGGCCACCAGAAAAAAACAAAAAAAAAAAACATTGAAAATGAATGTAAGGTTATGTCTGGTGATTTCTGGTAAATTAGAATGCCCATAACATCAAAGTGGCACTGGATTACTCAACCATTTGCCTCTTAAAAGATAGCTTCTGCCAATTTCAATATGCTGTTGTATAGCTCATGCTACCCTTGACTTGTCAGTACCCGGTGATGCTGGCATTTTTTGACTCAGCTCTTTCTGAGATCTGAGCTACTCTAATGGGGCAGACTTTGATTGCATTAAACACCTTCTTAACATAGTCCTAATCCAAATACTATCACAAAAGGTATCACTGTCTGTTTGCTAGTTGTCTGCTGATGTTGCATAACCTTTTGAATGTTATTGGGAATAAATGAAGATGTTTTTTTTGAAATGTAAACAAACGCCTGCCCCCATTACAATGACATGGGTATGTGGAAGAGCTGTCCCTTACTCATGCACCTGTTTAACAAAATGTTATTTTTATTCAAGTATGCTGTGTGTCTAGGGGTATGCAGTGTATAAGGGGGTAGTTTTCTTTTATAATCTTTGTGTAGCAAAACCTCTTCTCAGTTGCATGGCTGAGACTGTTCAAATAGGCTACTGCCTGCCAATACTGCAAGCTTCTACTTAGTTGCATTTTAACCTTGATATGTTATAGTGAATATAATTATTATAGAATTGTTACCAGGTAAAAACGAAAAGCAAGTTAATGTAATCCAGTCACTCAGTCTGTCATAGTAGCAATATCAATGAGTGCATTCCCTCGTATTTTAGCGTTTTGCGTGGTATCTGTGGGGATCAAGGTAAGCAGATCGTGGAAATAGTAGGCTATAGATAGGTTATAGATGTAAAATAGTACACTGTATTAACTTACAGATGTAAAATATTTCGCGGCCAATATAAACTTAATGTACCGGTAGTCGTGTGTTACACGACGTGATACATTAGCTTAGCAGTAAACATAGTAAATCAGGGGGTATAACAAGCCTGTGTGGAAATTCATTTCAGTACATCAAGATGGATGAATGCGACGCGATTTCAATGTTAATGTTCTGCTTCACGGTGCTTTGTTTTTAAATAAAAACGAACAGTCTGCCAGGAAAACTTAAAATACGATTGTTTATGAACAGGCGATAACCCGGACAGCCTCTAAAACATGGATCGTTCATTTCAGCCAATCAGGTGACAAGAGCGACAGATAAGGCAGAAGCGACAGGTAAGGTGCCGACAGACCCCAATACAGCCAGGCCTGATAGACCCCAATACAGCCAGGCCTGATAGACCCCAATACAGCCAGGCCTGATAGACCCCAATACAGCCAGGCCTGATAGACACGTGACCCCAATACAGCCAGGCCTGATAGACACCAATACAGCCAGGCCTGATAGACCCCAATACAGCCAGGCCTGATAGACACGTGACACCAATACAGCCAGGCCTGATAGACCCCAATACAGCCAGGCCTGATAGACAAACAGACCCCAATACAGCCAGGCCTGATAGTCACAGAGAGAGAGACAAGTGGGTCTGAGCGCTCTGGAAACAAAACAGACAGATGAAGAGTTTAAGACACATATAGTTCTGACCCAATAGAGTCCATAGTGTGTGTGTGTGTGTGTGTGTGTGTGTGTGTGTGTGTGTGTGTGTGTGTGTGTGTGTGTGTGTGTGTGTGTGTGTGTGTGTGTGTGTGTGTGTGTGTGTGTGTGTGTGTGTGTGTGTGTGTGTGATTTATGCACATTGCATGACTGGTTATAATTGTATATCCATGCATTAACCCTCCTATTATCCTTGGGGTCTATTTGACCCCAATCAATGTTTAACGTCTGAGAAATACATTAAGTACGCATTTCTTTTGCTTCATATTTGATGCCTTTTCCTAAATAGATGGGGTAAATGTGACGAAAGGGAAATTTCTACAAAAACGTTTTTCTTAAATGCTGTGCGCATTTTGGGTATATTCGTGTTCCTTGGGATCAATTTGACCCCACATTGTAATAGGTGTATAAAAAATGAATGGAGCATCCATGTTTTTCAAACATTTGTTATAGTCTGTTTAGATAATGTGAAATACATGAAAATAAGCGATTCAGCTATGGTTTTTTTTGTGGTCTATTTAGCACCCTGAACACTAACAATTCTAATGATGTGGGCAAAGGCCAAAACTAATTAAAAGCAAACTTTTGGGCAGTGGTGGCTACACAATCAACCAACTGCATCCTATTATATATATTATATATTATATTTGGTATGGCACCCTATAGCACCCTATGGCACCATCTACAATACCCACCCACCCTCCAAACCTGAAACCTGTTCCATGGGAGCTACTATTGCTACTATAGCAATTGATTCAGTGAAAGCATGCACCCAAGGTAGGCCTATCAACATCTGCACACTCATTGTGGATTAACTAATCATTTGGGCTACCTCGTGTAACCATCCACACAACTATGGCAGATGAATAGGCAAATAGGCATGAATAGGCAAATGCGGGGGGAAAAAGCTTGCATGACAGTGCACCAGGGTGACAATACAGCCAAGGTTCAAAAACAAACACAGTACCATGTTATGCATCATTTTCACAGAGGGAATGTCAGCAAGTGGCCTGAGGCTTCATATGTACAGAATGCAAGAGATCCACAGCATGCAAGAGGCACACAGGACACACATCACCTGTCAAATGTAAATCAACAGGCAAAGCTCATAGGAACAACAAACCATAAAACAAGTCGCAAAATCACCTCAGGCCAGGTATGTGGGTGGTTACAGTATGTATTTCAGGAGACTGACTAATAAGGCCATGCATCAAGAGAAACCAGTTCCTGAAGAAAGACCGAAGACCGTTCTGAACCATTGTTTTGAACCTTACCCATGTAGATGAACTTGCCAAATGAGAGAAAGGGGTAGTACGTAATCCAATATAAAGACATGGTTTGCACTCTAATGGCTGATGACTTGAAAATAGGGATGCAAATTATCAATTAATTCATTAATCATTAGTTGATAGCCTTATCGATCGACTTATGATTAATTGATAAGCGGCATTTCCCCTGGAAATCTCAATGTTTCTAAAAAAAAACTACTAAATCTAAAAAATGTAATTAAAAACTGAGATAAAATACCACATTTAAATTAATTCTATTTCAATTCTTTGATCGAAAGGTGATTTAAATATTCCCACTATTTACACCCCACTCTTACACACACTCTTCTCATGCCCATTTCACCTGGGTCTCTTGTCAATTGAATTGTCGATTAATTGCGATTAATGTTTTTTAATCAATTAATGCATGGATTGATTAAAGTCGATTCATCGATTCATCGTTTGCATCCCTACTTGAAAATTATGATGACTGACATTTATATTGATTATTTGGGTAAATCAGTGAAATATGTCATTTGCATAATAATTTGGAATGCAGTGTATTCTAGGGTCAAATTGACCCAGAGGATAATAGATGTTAGCATCCGTGATAAACAAATTTGTTTTTCTTTTCAAATGTTATAAATAACAGAAATTCATATTTAGGGAGCAGGGGCAACTGAAACTGAAACAACTGAAACAATAATTTCTGTTTACATTTTAGTGGCCAGGGTCAAATTGACCCCAAGGATCATGGATGTTACCCAAATATGAGGGTAACAGGAGGGTTAAGATCAGTGGTCCCCAAACTAAGGCCCGGGGGCCGGATGCGGCCCGCCACACCCCTTTGACCGGCTCTCCACCTCTCTGCACCTCACCATTTGAACTGGCCCAAAGAAGCAATCCTTACAGAAACAAAATAATGATAAAATATATTTTTATTTCCACTTCTATCACATCACTCATAAACTGTCAATCACCCTATTTTTTCTAACCTTTCCTTGCTATTTTTACATGGTTATTAGAAATTAAAAGGAATACCTGTGGTAAATTGAACAACATGTGAAGTACTCACTTCTTTTCCAAATCACTTGTAATGATGAACTATTTTGTGCTAGAAATTGTGGCTATAACAGGCAGTGGCCTAGTATACAGCCCACGTGATTGATCCCGTGATTGATCACAGTCAGGAACAATAATGTGGCCCCCAGAGCAAAAAGTTTGGGGACCCGTGGTTAAGATGCTGAAAATAAAAAGTACATGTAAGTTCACGCATTAGATAGTCATGAAATAGAAGACTCTTAACTTTCTTCTTGAAGGCAGAGATGAGAGATGAAGGCAGAGAGCTTATATTAGTCTTGCTGCCTCTGGGAGACTGTTCCACCACTGAGGAACAACAACAACATGTGACACATATCATTCCCATTCTAGACGCAATGAAATGCATTCTGGGAGAGGTCCTGCAGAGTTGTATGATGATGATGATGATGATGATGATGATGATTATTGTTGTTATTATTATTCATTGTTGTTGTTGTTGTTGCTGGATTGATGTTTTTCATAGGGTCTAGAAGGGGGTCTGTGTAATCTGTCTGATGAACTGGGAAATTCATTCATATGCAGCACCTACTGACATGCTTCATTATCATACCTAGTATATATCACCTTGCACATATGTGTATGTGACAATGAAATGCAACCTACCTATCCCATTCTAGCACGTCCAATTTTGCATGTTGCAATCATGACAATGTTTTCAGAGAGAATGTGAATGCAATGAGTGTGTTGTCAAGTTCGCCATAGACTAATTTTATCTGTTATGGGATCTAGTGTCTGCCTGACAAATGTTCACACTGAAATCCTGTTTGGCCTGTTCACCCACCTTATGATTCCTGAGGTTGAGGGAGAATGAAATGTGAAGAGAGTGGCTCTTGGCTCTGATTGGCTACATTTTCGAAGCAGGACGTTTTTTTTCCATGCACTGCATTCCCCTCAGTGAACAGTCACCAAGGAAGATAACATCGAAGGCAGTTTGACTCACACAAGACAGTTGAATTGAATGTTTCTGTTTGGTAAGTAATACTACTCTATGTGTTTTATTTATATGCCTATTATTGCTACAATGTGTGTTTTCCTATTTTTATCTTATTTTTGAGGAAGGATTAAACACAGGGTCTCTCAAAATAGAAAAGATATGAAGACGTTGCCCGCTGTAAGGTGATTTTCAAGGTGTTGACAATCCAAATGACGTAGTCACATCACATGAAAACAGCCGCCATTAGGAGTTGGCTATTTTGGCTAATTTGCGAAGGTGGAGACAGCACAGTAGCAGCTAATCGAAAACTGTTCTGTATGTGGTTACTTATATTATGTGAGGTTAAGTTGCGTTCAGATGCACTTGTACAGCAGAGAATCTACTCATATTTGCCCCCTACGTTCGGCAAAAGTGAGTCTAGTCACTTCAACCAATTTCACTATGCTGTTGTATTGCTCACTCTACCCTTGACTTGTCAGTACCAGCTTTTTTTTTCGGCTAAGCCCTTTCCGAGATCTGAGCTATTCTAATGGGGGCAGATTTATACACAGTGAAAGACTTATACACAAAGAGAGTGCTATCTAGGGCCCATAACATTCTCAAAGACCAGTCACACCCAGGATATGGACTATTTAAAAAACTGAGATCTGGAAGGCGACTGTGCTGTCATAGAGCTAGAACTGAGAGACTGAGAAAGAGCTTTTTTCCTCATGCCATTTGCTTACTGAATTCCTCCTAATTACTTTGATTGAACACACACACACACACACACACACACACACACACACACACACACACACACACACACACACACACACACACACACACCTTTTATTTTTATTTTTATTTTATTTCTTCTTCACCCTTCTTCTGCACACTTGTTTTGCAACGGCCACGCATTTCATTACAAGTGACACGAAAGTGTCTCTATGTACATGACAAATAAATATCCTTGAATCCTTGAATCCTTGAATCCTTGAATCCTTGAATTTTGTGAACATTTTAAAAAATCTTAACATAGCCCTACTCCAAAACATTTTCCCAAAAGGTATCGCTGTTTGCGAGTTGTCTGCTGATGTTGCATAACCTTTTGGATATTTTTGGTAATAAATCAAGACGCTTTCTTAAAATGTAAACAAACACCTCCCCCAATTACAACGACCAGGAAAAGGCTGAAGGGAAAAAAATGAAACCTCAGTTACTGACAAGTCCAGGGTAGTATGAGTATTACAACTGCATGTTGGAATTGACTGAAGCTATCCTTTAACACACCAAGCATTTTCCCAGATATCAGGAATGTGATAAATGTACATGAAATTAGCCTATTGTTCAATAGTGAACAATGCTTATGTGAACGAACTACACAGACCCAAATCCTCACAAGCAAACTGGAAGTCAAATGATTGATTGATCGTTTCGTTCACCATAAGGACATGTAGCGAGTCTTGGGTTAGGCCTTGTGTTCTGTGTTGCGTCATGTTCTGTGATGAGGTTTTGTGGGTGCGAGGAACTGTGGGGGTTTGAATAAACGAGGCGGGAAGTTTTGTGTTTATGGGGGAGATCTGGTCAGCTGTGTGAGTGCTGTGTTAAGTTGTCTCTCTCTCTCTCTCTCTCTCTCTCTCTCTGTCTCTCTCTCTCTGCCTGTCTGGTTCTGTCTCATGCTCTCTCTCTCTCTCTCTCTCTCTCTCTCTGCCTGTCTGGTTCTGTCTCGTGCTCTCTCTCTCTCTTTCTCTCTCTCTGCCTGTCGGGTTCTGTCTCAATAATTGTATCTGCCCGTGTAATTTTTTTCCCAGGAAATAATGAAGTCGTGTTCGATAGACAGGAGTAAGTGAAAGCATTTGCCGACACGTTTGCATCTTCTCAAGTGTTAGATTCTTGAAAATTATCCTTAGGCCTATTTAAACCATAGCAATGACACAACACGTGTCAATCGACTTTACAGCACTTCGCCATTTGTTTTGTAGTTTTAATCTGACTTCAGATGTTGATGTGTTTAAGTTGTGTTTGGATTGTTGCAGACACCTGTTATTTATTGCATTTAAGGTGGTGGAAAAGCGGTAAGTGTAAAGGGGGTAAAGGAAATGACAGCGCTCATCCTTAAGAATTTGGTCATCTTCAATTAACATGTTGAACGGTGGTGGGGGGTTTTCATGTGACCGTAGATGTCTCTGCGAGGATCAGTCAGAGTACGTCTCTCGTCAGCTCTGGTCGTAAATAGTCGCAGAGATTCCTCAGCCAGCTGGTATTAGCCGAATGCTAGTGTGTTGCAGGACAAAACTAACAAGTATTTGGGAGAACAAAGTCATACAAGGAACATTTAGCTTCACTTATCATACAACTTCCATGATGAGGTACAGCATGTGCACACATCTTTACAAACCAGAGAACAGAACCGTCACAAATCCCTGCTGAGCCATTTAGCCCAATAGGCTCCCATTCATCTTTCACTTGGTTGGCTGCGTTCCCCAAGGGGCTATAATGGGAGCCAATGGTAGATTACGTTCTCTTACTAGACATTCTTTGGTTGGACTCAAAGCTTGGAACATACCCTATATGGGCTGGATCTATCAAAATGCTAGTTAGCTTACCCACCTAGCTTAGAAAAACGAGTGGTCAAAGAGTGATGTGGAGTAACTTTGTTGTGCTTCATTACTTCGTGGGGCACTTTTACATCAATATATGGAAGCCACAACATTTATAGTTGCTTAGGGACTTTAAATTAAGCAAAACTTTCATGTAGGAAATCAACAGGAAGTCAGCCATTTTCTCACTGAAGCAAAGAGCACGGGGTCTTGGCGCCATCGTGTGGCCAACGAGCATGTGTGGAACGACCGGAATAATTGTTAATTCTGAATAAAAGCTTACATGACAGAGGAATGTCACAGGTAGGGGGTGCGCGTTTCCAAGTGGCACCCCCGTTTGATACCAAATACCCAGAGGAACAAAACTGTACACCACAGACACACCAGGACAACGAATGAGTTCACAAGTTATATTTTATTAATTAAATAACCAATCACTTAAAGTCTTTTTGGGGGAAGGGGGAAGCTAAAAGTTCAGTCAATGTGCACGGGCCCACGGTACCACAAAGTTCATGTCCTCAGTCCAGTGTGGGCCCATGCCTCAGGGTGGGGTAGACAGGCCAGCGGCAGCCCAAAGTCCAGCTGGCTGCATGTGCGGGCTCCTCTGTCACGACCCCCCTCATCTTCGGTGCAACTGCCGGCTGGAGGAACAGGGAAATGAATTAACCAGTGGGGTTGGTTTGCGCACAGACACAAATGAGTGGCTACTGATCACAGCACACGTTTAAGTTCAAAGCACTGCACGAATTTCACTACAAACTGAGCAGAGGAAGACACAGCAAACTGGGAGCACTCTAGTGCAACCAAAGGAGTAGCCAACTCCACTTATGTACACTGGCAACCCCACATGGCAGTAAGTAGCCAACGTCTGTCCAAACGCGACTAGTCTCTAGGTGGGCAGTGCGGGGCCATAGACAGGTGCAAGAGTCAGAACCGATCCGAAGGAGAGCGAGAGGGAGAGAGGCTGATCACAGCGAGCGATAGGAGAGGAGGGAGAGAGCGAGATGCACGAGAGCAGCAGATCAAGGAAGGGCTTCGGGTTTGAAGGCCGCAGCGACCATGTGTGAGAAACTGAAACACTTATCTTGCCGGGGGCGGCCGTCCTCGTCCCCTTCACATCCGTCGTGGCGGAACCACCCGATGCTCTAGTCACGGACCTTCTTCTGGCAACATGCCGTCCGCTTCTTCCGTAGACCACCGGGCCGCCTGGATCCCGATCCATAGGATCGTCACGTGTACCATTCGTCTCACCACTCTGGTCCTGCCCGGATACCGGCTACAGGTGTCCCCCTCCAAATGCTGCATCTCGACTGGCCATCTCTCGCAGGCCCACTCTCCCCCTCTCACCGCTGCAGTCTTCTCTCCAGTCGTGTCTCTTGTGGTCTTCATGCAACCTGTATAAATTACATTTCCCAACCCTCTGTGCACCAATCACCCTCCCACCAGACACCTGTGATCAATTACACTCAATTAATGCCCATTAGTACAAATGGCTCCCCAACTACTGAAGCTGCCCTCTTGTTTACATTTTTCCCCCATTCTCAATTGTCCGACACTAAAATACCACCCCACAGAAACATTCACTTGCATTTTGGTTCCCATTCCTAATTAACTAGTCACCCCCGTGACGCCAAGTGTCACAGGTGGGGGGTGCGCGTTTCTGGGCGGCACCCCCACTTAATACCAACAGTACACCGGGGAGTAAACTGCACATCATCAAACACACCAGGACACAGAAGTTCAGGTTTCGACATCAGGAATTTATTTATTTTCTCAAGAGAAGCTAAAAAAGTCTCAAGGGGTCAAAGTCATTAGTCCAGCATCCCACCCCACTGTCCAGTATTCCATATTGTTGTCCATGTTACCCCAATAGGCTCACAGCCCACTCTGTCCATGTCCGACCCAACGAGCGACCCAGCCCAACCGGCGGGCGGGGTCCGGTGCAGGGGGAGTTCTTCCATCCTAGGGCCCAGTCGCACCAAGTCCGTGGGCCACTCTGCAGAGACAACGGGTCATAGTTTAGATGTTCATTTCAATAATAGCAGGCTACATGCACCACCACCCAGCATAGGTTACGGTAATATTCGATTAACACACGATAATAAACGTGGCTTATGGCCAAGGAAATATCACTGCAAAGTCACGGCAACCCAATTAGTCACTGCACACGAAATTACTAAGAGGCGGTCTATGCTGGGGGGAGAGTGGTAGCAGCGCTTAGCTAGTGGTAGAGTTCTATAGAAAGGCGACCGCTGTCTCTGTTGGGCCTGTCGTTGGGGTCCGTGCGAGAGTGAGAGAGTGGGCGAGAGAGAGAGAGAGAACGAGAGAGAGCGCCCTGGAGCAGCATGCATTCCGGGAGGGGAGCTACGAAGATCACGGGCGACAGAAGTAGGCTACTACTTAACTCGGCCAGGGGTGGAGTCCGCACCCCTCTTGGCTTCCATCACAGCAAGACCACTGGTGCTCTGGTCACGGTCCATCCATCAGGCACAATGCCGACCCGCAACCTCCGTCGAGCCACCTGGTTCCTTGTGTCGATCCTTAGGATCCTCCTCTTCAGAAAACGTCTGTCTCGGCCCGGCTCCGTCCGGCTACCGGCAAGTGCTTGCCCTCCTGCTGCTGCTCCCCGGCGTGCGTCTCCCCCACTGTCTTCGGCCCTCTCCCCCTCTCGTCGTGTCAGCTTCGTGTCATCTCTCTTCCCCCCACCGTTGTCCCAGCCTTGCATTTAAACCCGTGCCCAATTAATATGGGCCAATAGTCTTTCCCACCAGTCTCATGCTTCACCTGTTTCCAGTTACACTTCACTCACATTTGTTTGTTGACGTCCGTCCCCCTTATCCTTCCCCCCAGAACCAAACTACCCTAAATGTCAATTCCCCCTTTCGTCACAGCGTGACAGGAACGTGTTTAATCAGATTTAAAAGAGGAATAAACCACCCACTTTAACTCGGAAAGTTTAAATCTGAAAAAAACGTAATTCCAGTTTGATAAGTGTTTACATGATGTTTTCTGATCGGAATTTAGTTTTAATCAGATTTCAAGTGAGTTAAATCAGATTTAAATTTAGGATTGTCTGCTTGTTCCCTCGGTGCCCTTCATAGTCTACACCTGTCTCATTTTTTTCCTTGATTGCCTCATTTGTATCCTCGCTCCTGTCTCGTCAACCACCTGGGTCCTGTTGTGTTCTGCCTATCTTGTCCCTTCTCTGTGATTGCCCCGTTGTATTTAAGTCCTGTGTTCCCATTGTCCTGTGCTGCGTCATGTGTCTTCTTTTGTCAGATTTGACACTCTGCATCTGTCAGACCCTGTTATTTTACCTGAACCCTGAAACCCTTGTATGTATCGTAAGTGTCTTAGCTTGTCTGTGTTACGTCCTGTTCTCCAGCTCTGCTGTTAAAGTGATACTGACCCATTTTTGGAATCGTCCATCTCCTGTCCAGTTTGCGCGCCCAATACGCTCACTACGCTCTCAGCGTAAGGCCTCGCGCAATTTTCGTATGGAGCAGAAGTGTCAATGGGCTTTTGTATTGCACAACAATGCCGGGTTAAAAAGTGCCCAGGTCTTCGATACAGTCACATGTTGTAAAAAGGGGGATTAACGTTTTACTGTTGTTTTAAAAGGTAGAAGTTGTTGAGAACCACAAGCTGAGTAGCGTTTCTGTTAAGAATTGTGAGCCCTGAGTCCCCTGAGCCCTCAACAGCCAGGCATCTCCTCACTGCTCTTAGCAGGTTGCCCATCCCCCGTTGCTGGTGGGCTACCTGTGTCCCCCCTCCTTCTACTACTCTCCTCTGCCTGACCTGTGCACTCGGTGATTTTCCGTTCGTGGCCCTATAGTGGGTTGCTAGGGGCCCTCGGCAACAGGCGCTCCCCCTGCTACTGACATACAGACCCCTTTCACTGACCTACAGACCCGGTACTTTTCCGTCATGCACCGAGTGTGTGGGTAGGCAGTGATTGGCCCAGCAAGCAGACCTTCCGGCTCCAGAGGTGGGTCCTGGCCTGCTGGTAACACCCCTGGCTCGGCACCCTGCTGTGCTGCTGGGAGCATATAGGGCCAGGACAAGAGGTCAGTAGTCAGACCACTCATCGGACGGGGACTCCATGCACACTTGGGATCCATCTCTCATTCTCATCATCTTGGACGTTTCAGGATCCCAGCATCCATTCATGAACTCTGTACATTCCGTGCGTCTTTGAGAGTCAGTGTCTGTATTATGTTGTTACCATGTTATGACTGTCTGTATTGTATTGTGTTTACTGTACAGTTTCCATTGTCTTGTAGCTGCATAGTATATGTTTACTCATTTCTCCATGGCACGGTTCTACCAGAGAGTGTATTGGGTCAGTAATGTGCTACTGTGGTGGAGTAGCGCTTACATCTCTCATGTCTGTTTAATGCATGCTCTGTGTGTCTGCTGTAGGCAGGCACATATCCATGCCCCAGTCTGCACAGCTATTGTAGGTAGCTGTGTCATGTTCCCCTTCTCATTCCCCCCTGCTTAAGTGGCTGCTTGTAGGCAGTCACCTTCACGTTCCCCCTCCCCCTTGGTAAGATAGCAGCTGTAGGCAGCTATCCTCATCTCCTTATTGTATATAATCTGTATATGTGTTTTGCTTGTTGCATTATTATTATTATGTATATGTATCTTATGTCTTGTTTTGTTCTACTTTTATAGTAAAACCACGGTTTTCACGGTTTCACTTCACATCTGTGTGTGTCTGACTTCATTGGATATCTTCATACTGTTCTGGCCGGACAGCCTGTGGTGTTTGTTGTTACCTGCACCAGCCCCTATCATACAGTCCTTTTTCGGGTGCACACAACACCTATATATTTTTTTCATGGTCCTCCTCGCCGGATACAACAATTGCCACAGTGAAGATGTCCTTCCCTGAGGATCAGACACACACACGCATGGACATCCCCGTCGTGGGACACAGCAGGCCCCGGGAGGTGACACCGTCTCCCCCTGCTGCTCAGACCCACCTCGACGCATCAGCAGCGATCCTCACCGCTCTCAAGCACCTGAGAGAGGAACACAGGCAGACCTTCCAGGCACTGCGAGAGGAAAGCAGGCTGATGCGTGCAGCCAATCAGCAGCTGAGGAGAGACGTGGACTTCCTCATGCAGCAGCACCTAGCCGGTCTCCAGGTGCCAGCTGCTCCAGCGTCCTCTTCCGTCGGACATCACAGCCCAGGTCATCCAGTGAGGGATCACCGGCATGTCCCAGGACCAGAGGCACGCCCCCCTTCTCCTCAGCCTGCACAGCTGGATGATGACAACTTCCCGCCACCTCCTCCGCCAGTGTACTACACTCCAGGCGATGCAGCAGAGTCACCACCCCGGGTGCCACCACTGCTGCATCCTTCCTCGCCTGGGCATGCAGAACCAACAGAGCACGAGAGGTGTCAGCAACGGCCACCAGTGGACAGCTCACGACCCCCCTCATCTGCACAGAGACAGCAGGCTGTGCCTCACTCATCGGCAGACCAGAGGGCCACGGGTTCGGACCAGCACACGCAGCTGCAGTCCTCGCAACAGTCAGCGAGACCGCCATCTCCGCCGCATCAGGAGACGTGTCCTGTCAAGTCCGCTGAGCCATCTTCATCACAGTCATCACAGTCGTCATCCTCATCTTCGTCATCATCATCGTCGGCTCGTCAGAGAGAGCCACAGAAGTTCTGTCCGTGCTGCAGGACAACAGAGCACTACTTCAACCAGTGCCCTGTCTTCACATCGTTCTCCACTCAGCAGCGAGTGGAATGGATCACGGCTGGACACAAGTGTTTGAGGTGTGGTCGGGACCACCAGACTGCCCAGTGTTACCTGAAGGCTCGCTGTAAGCAATGTAACCGCACCCACCTCAACGTTCTACATGAGGTCAACAGTCCAACCTCAACCTCCACTTCACACAAATCACCACCACCCGTGAGCCTGTGAACTACTACGTTGACTCAGCACACAGTAGCACAGGTGCTAATCAGTATGGTGAAGGTGCGCCTTCATCACCACGGGAGGAAGGTGGAAACTAACGCCATACTGGACGAATTTTCAGAGCGCACCATCCTCATTCACAGTGCAGCTCGGAGGTCACATCTCCAGGGGCAGAAGGAGGAGGTTTCACTCAGGACTTTTTGTGAGAAACAGAGGCCCGTCTCAGGGAGATCAGTCTCCTTCTCTGTTTCACCTGCTGATCAGCCCCGGAACCAGTTCCCTATCAAGCAGGCATTCACGTCGCCAGAGCTTCACCTGTCCAGCCACTCCTACCCAGTAGAGGCCCTTCAGGAGACCTACCCTCACCTCAGAGGTCTGCCTCTCCAGGAGTTCACGGCAGCTCACCCCCTGCTGCTCATTGGCTCCGACTGCCCTCATCTCCTCACGCCAGTCGAGCCAGTGCGCCTGGGCCCTTCAGGTGGGCCAGCAGCAATGAAGACTCGACTCGGTTGGGCGCTCCAAGGACCAGCCCAGCTTCAGCAGTCACCCTCAAGCTGTCTGTTCACCGAGGAACAGACACCTGCCAGCCGTCATCAGTCTGCCAAGCGCCAGCGCCACACCTCAGGCAGGCTGGCTCAGGCAGCGGCTAGCAGGCATGATCAACGGAAGCATTCAGAGGTCCACAATGAGGCAGTCAGTTCTGCCAGCAACTCAGCTGACAGCCACAACTGGCGCCCCCCTCTGTCTCAGCTTCACCCCTCATCCCCTGCTCAGGTTGTGCATCGCATCAGCACCACCAGTGGAAGCAGGAAGGAGCCACGACGCACACCTATCAGAGCCCGTCATGGGGCGGCCACCGTCAGCGCCGCCATCAAGAGTCATTCCCCGAGTGTCCACCCCAGGTCACCTGTTCCACACAGCCGTGTGGAGGAGCAGCAGCAGCAGCAGCTACACCAGCATCGCTCCACTCCAGCGTCGGAGCCTCATCGGTCCAGTCGCCGTGGGCAGATGGGGCGGCTCAGACATCCGACCTGATCTTCCTGTCATCCCAGCCGTGCCAGGAGCTGGTGGCAGTTGGCAGTACGGCTTGGGTCTCGGACCAGACCACACGCCACCTGTCCTCTGAACCATCAGCATCCCATCGGCACCCCTTTCACCTCACCATTTTCAACTTTGCTACACAAAGTTGGGGGCGGCTGTTAAGAATTGTGAGCCCTGAGTCCCCTGAGCCCTCAACAGCCAGGCATCTCCTCACTGCTCTTAGCAGGTTGCCCATCCCCCGTTGCTGGTGGGCTACCTGTGTCCCCCCTCCTTCTACTACTCTCCTCTGCCTGACCTGTGCACTCGGTGATTTTCCGTTCGTGGCCCTATAGTGGGTTGCTAGGGGCCCTCGGCAACAGGCGCTCCCCCTGCTACTGACATACAGACCCCTTTCACTGACCTACAGACCCGGTACTTTTCCGTCATGCACCGAGTGTGTGGGTAGGCAGTGATTGGCCCAGCAAGCAGACCTTCCGGCTCCAGAGGTGGGTCCTGGCCTGCTGGTAACACCCCTGGCTCGGCACCCTGCTGTGCTGCTGGGAGCATATAGGGCCAGGACAAGAGGTCAGTAGTCAGACCACTCATCGGACGGGGACTCCATGCACACTTGGGATCCATCTCTCATTCTCATCATCTTGGACGTTTCAGGATCCCAGCATCCATTCATGAACTCTGTACATTCTGTGCGTCTTTGAGAGTGAGTGTCTGTATTATGTTGTTACAATGTTATGTCATGTCTGTATTGTATTGTGTTATACTGTACAGTTTGCATTGTCTAGTAGCTGCATAGTATAGTTACTCATTTCTCCATGTCGCGGTTCTGCCAGAGAGTACATTGGCTCAGTAATGTGCTACTGTGGTGGAGTAGCGCTTACATCTCTCTATGTTTGTTTAATGCATGCTCTGTGTGTCTGCTTTAGGCAGGCACATATCCATGCCCCAGTCTGCACAGCTATTGTAGGTAGCTGTGTCATGTTCCCCTTCTCATTCCCCCCTGCTTAAGTGGCTGCTTGTAGGCAGTCACCTTCATGTTCCCCCTCCCCCTTGGTAAGATAGCAGCTGTAGGCAGCTATCCTCATCTCCTTATTGTATATAATCTGTATATGTATTTTGCTTGTTGCATTATTATTATTATGTATATGTATCTTATGTCTTGTTTTGTATGTTCTACTTTTCTAGTAAAACCACGGTTTTCACGGTTTCACTTCACATCTGTGTGTGTCTGACTTCATTGGATATCTTCATACTGTTCTGGCCGGACAGCCTGTGGTGTTTGTTGTTACCTGCACCAGCCCCTATCATACAGTCCTTTTTCGGGTGCACACAGCACTATATATATTTTTTTCAGTTTCGTTTAGCTTGTGCAATTAGTTCAACTGAATCAACACAGGTAGTCTAGGCTAGAGAGAATGTGAGAGGAAAGGGTGGTGTTGTCAACGTTTTACTGTTTCGAAAGGTGTACTAGTTGAATCATAATCTGACGAGCCGTTCGTTTAGCCGATGAAACGTCAGTGCAGTCGAAGCAACGAAGGAGGGAGTGTGAGAGAGAAGCGGTGCCCTTTCTGTGTGTGTGTGTGTGTGAGTTTGCGCGCGCGCTGTTGTATGCGTGGCTGCCTCTCGATTGTTTAGAAACAAATATCAACATACACAGACATTGATTTTGGTTTTGACAGGCGCTTAAGATTTTTGATAAGACGTCCGTGCAGTCTAAGCAATGGAGGAGGAGGGAGGGAGTGAGAGAGAGAAGGAGTGCCGTGCGTGTGTGTGTGTGTGTGTGTGTGTGTGTGTGTGTGGGTGATAACAATAGCAAGGGGGCGCGGCTTGCTTGGATAGACTAATAAATCCAGACCTTTGGTGAATGACTGAAACTTGTGACGAAGGTGAATCCCAATAAATAGTGAACACAACATTATTCACAATAATGTGTGATAACATTCATAATAACACATGTTATATAGCTAAATAATTTATTTTACATATGAGTTTCTTATCATAGGCCTATTAATTTATTTAAAAAAAAAACAAAAAAAAAACGATTTAGACCAGCTTACTGAAGGCAAGCTACTAGGAGGCAGGCTATGAAATATGGTAATTTTAAATGCAAACAATTTGATGGAGCTAAATTAATTGAAGCCTTAGTTATATTTTACAGGCGCTATGCTTAAGTTTCTGACCAAATCAGACTCCAGTCAGTCAGCCAGTGGAGGGCCAGCACAATGTTCAGGTAGTACACAATGGAGCCAGGTACACCTGCAGCTGATGAGGTAGTCGCATGTTCAGTACAGCCACCGTTGTCTACATGTTCACAATCTGTTATGACATTATTGATGTTTTTGTCTCAAGAGCGCAGAAAGGGAGAATTTTTAATTAAGCTTGATTTGAGTCACATTTTGTGTCTGTGGTTCTCGTTTTGCAGGGGGGTCGCACGCTTTATGGGGGCCCCTTGGCATATTTTTGCCTAGGGCCCCATGGAGGTCAGAACCGGCTCTGGTGATCACAAAGCCATTCCCAGCACATAATTAAGATTTTCGGGTACAGAAAAGAGTCAGATTAAAATATGAAAAATTGTGTTTGTGGTAGCATTGCCATCTGAACTTTTAAAATATATTTCAATCATATTGTTGTAATAGGGTGCACATTCTACTGAAGAAACTCAATGGATTGGACTCACAAATTACCAGGAGACATCTTAGCCAGTGTGTCCAGGGCTCCGTCCTTGAAGAGTGATGGCTCAAAACTTACCCCACCCTTCATGGCAGAACAGAAAAGGTAGGTAGTGCAAACACCATCAACATTGTGGATATTTAGTGATGGTTATGAGAGATAATGAAATTTGGGGATTAGTATAAACTCAGGCCTAATTACACGTGTAAACAAAGCCATCATTTGGAAAAATTAGATCCTGCTTTACAGCAAAAGTTTTCTCGTTTGATTACTGACTAGAAGGGAGCAGCAGAGAGGAGAGAAGAGGAGAGGAGGGGAGACGAGAGGAGGGGAGGAGGGGGAGCAGTAGAGAGGAGAGGGGAAGAGAGGAGGAGAGGAGAGGAGAACAGTAGAAAGGAGAGGAGAGGAGAGGAGAGGAGAGCAGAGGAGATAGCAAAGAGTGGGGGGAGAGGAGAGGAGAGGAGAGGACAGGAGAGGAGAGGAGAGGAGAGGAGAGAGGAGAGGAGGAGGGGAGAGCAGTAGATGTGCGGAGTGGAGAGAGGGATGAGGGATGGGAGTGGAGAGAGGGATGAGGGATGGGAGTGGAGAGAGGGATGAGGAGGGAGAAGAGAGGAGGAGGGGAGGGCAGTAGAGAGAGGGGAGGAGAGTGGAGTAGAGGGGAGGGGGAGAGGTACAGTTGAACATTTTCAGTTACGTCCTATTGTGACGATTCTGACATGGTGATAGTGGCATTGTGAAATAATAATAAGTAAGCAATTCTAATGTGCAATATTTACAACTAGTTGGTAGCTAGTTTTCCAGTATAGTCTTCCAAGTACCAGGCATGAAGCTGCAATAACGTGTGTGTGTGTGTGTGTGTGTGTGTGTGTGTGTGTGTGTGTGTGTGTGTGTGTGTGTGTGTGTGTGTGTGTGTGTGCGTGTGTGTGCGCGCGTGTGTGTGCGCATGTGTGTGCGCATGTGTGTGCGCGTGTGAGTGTGCGTGTGTGTGTGTGCGCGTGTGTGTGTTGCAGGGGAGCCAAACACACATTGACTTGTACACACGTTGCTGGGCCCAGGGGTCCATGTTGTCAATTCTGATTGCATTTGTTTCTGGTCTGTATTCCCATGTATGTGATTCGCCTCTCATGTTTTGTCTGTTCACTCCACCGACTCTAGGTCTATGGACTCTGGCCATGTTCCATCTCAGTCCTCCTGGAGGTATGAAAAGCCACATCCATGAATATCAACAGCACATGAAAAGCAGTACATAAAATTACATTGTAGCCCACATTAACATTAAACATAAATAAGACAATAGTGGTCTTACGGTCTCTGGTCTTGCGGAAATGTATGCCCCTTGTCAGGCTCCGATCACCTACACCACTGACCCAGCATTTTAAACTGCAAAAAAATTAAATATTAGTAGGCTTTTTGTTCTAGTTGCAAGTAAAAAAACATCTAGTGTGCCTTAAATTAAGAGAAAAAAATCAGGCTTAGACTTGTTTTAAGACGTTTTAGGAAATATAAACATTTTTCTCAATCAGTAATTCTTTTTACTTGTTTGAGATGGTTCATGATCACTTCTCCTACAGTGTGTCCTCTTGCTCAGTACGGTGTGATGTCTGCTCTGGGTCAGCAGTGAAGCGCTGTCTGACCTGCAATGACAACTACTGTGAGATCCATGTGAAGGACCACCACACATCTCCAGACCTGGACAGCCACGAGCTACAGGATCTCCATCACCACAGCCTCTGCCCGCAGCATCACAAAAGGCTGAAGTTCTACTGCAGAACCGACCAATCAGCAATCTGCTCACGCTGTTTACTTTACGATCACAGACAACATGATGTCATCGAACAGACCTGGACAACCACGAGCTACAGGATCTCCATCACCACAGCCTCTGCCCACAGCATCACAAAGAGCTGGAGTTCTACTGCAGAACCGACCAATCAGCAATCTGCTCACGCTGCTTCCTTCATGATCACAATGGGCATGATGTCATTGAACAGGTGAATGAGGTCCAGCATCACAGCAACTAGATTACCTTTTCTTTGAGAAAATCTACAAGTATGCTTGCCATCAGAGGCGGTTCTAGACCAAAATTAGGAGGGGGGCCGAGGTGGGGTCATTATTTTTTTCAGGGGGGTACATAAATTGGCAAGAGATACATTTTTAATGTTATGAATATATAATATACAAAAAAGTATATCATGTCGCAGTCATTGGCTTTTCAGCGCAGGGGTCACAACAGGAGCCAGGAAGAAATCTACAGGGGCCCTGGCCCACTCTGGCCCCTGTCTAGCACCATCCATGCTTGCCATTCATGCATGTACTGTATTGTGATACAGATAGTCGATTGGTACTTGGTATGGCCACCTCACCCTGCTGAACAAGAACAGGCTGTCCAGAGTGGTGAAAATGGCTGGAAAGATCATAGGAAGACCCCAAAAACCACTGGACAGCCTGTACAGGACTGCAGTTCAGAGGAAAACAACGAACATTTTAGATGACCCCAGGCGCGTCGAGAGACCTGGGCATTCGGGGCTACAGCCCCGGATCTCCGGGGATTAGCCCCGAATCTCTCTGGACTGGACTGACATAAATAAAATATGTATAATAATAATAATATGATTAAGAATAAGAAATAGTAGAGGAGAGCTCCGTGGACCACACTTTGAGCAGTGATACCGCTCCTGTCATTATGCAACTTTGTAACCAGCACAGCCTGCACGATTCTGACACGATGATATGTATATGGAACTGTACAAATAACAACTTTCCAACCGAAGCCGCTATCCACCTTGTTAGTAGATCTAGCCTCGTTGTAGTGATGTCATGCTGCTGTCAACCAATCAGGTGTCAGTTCTATGCTGGCTTGAACAGAGCTAGGCGGGCTCGTGGTTTATGAAAAAAAAAATCTGGAATGTTTAATATCTCTATAACTCAATGACTTCTGGAATATAGGGATCCCACTTCATTTCATTCTTAGATCATTCAGGGTTTTTTTTAGCAGCCATAGGTCACATTTCACTATTGTGACATTTAGCATCCACTATTCAATCACACTATATCTAGCTGTATCTATCAAAATGGATATTTGCCAAATCTAAATGGATATTTGGGCTCTATCTTCAAGTAACAGGACAGCGTAAGGTATGAAGTCTGTTTTTTTTCCTGATGTGCTCGCCGAAGCACTGGTGTCTGTTGTTGTCATGTTTTCTACTTGTCTTCAGTCAAGCTCTAGTTGTAACTAGACTTCACTTCGAAGCACCCGTTATATGTCACCAAGCTAACACCCCCTTTCAAACAGGCACACCTTTCCTGAATTCATAGTGGGCAGGCAGCGTGATTTAGTTATACCACGTGTAATGTGATGTGTGTAGATTCGCTTGTGTTGTTGGCTATCTGCATGTTTGTGTAGTTTTGGGCAAGC
This sequence comes from Engraulis encrasicolus, assembly GCF_034702125.1. Lineage (NCBI taxonomy): Eukaryota > Metazoa > Chordata > Actinopteri > Clupeiformes > Engraulidae > Engraulis > Engraulis encrasicolus. The sequence goes on from NW_026945665.1 coordinate 1,083,241, forward strand.
TCCAAAGACTGATACTCGTAATTTGCTAACCTAGTGAGCTAACATTTAGCTCCACCACGTAGGCAAGCTACCTCCAATAGAAACGACAAGGTACAACCATGTGGAAAATGTGAACTAACATTACAAGCTACTTCAACTAGAAATTCAAAATTACGGCATATTTGAATTATTTGGGCTGCAAAAATGACATCTGAAGACATTATTGTCTGTTGGATTATGATAGCCCCCATGATATTTTTGGACTGGGTATGGTCAATCAGCTGGCTTTCTTGCTCTAGTCTCCTATGTCTCCTATCTCCCTGTGTGCGCGCGCGTGTATGTTTGTGTGTGTGTGTTTGCCTCGTAATGAGCGATGTGCGAGTTCGATTGCACCTTGTGTTTTGATATCGGCCTGATGGAGGCAGTGAGCTCGCGCATGAAATGTCGATAGAACCAAAGGTGTGGAAAGTCGGGTGTATGATTTGCTTGCGCAAGACATTTTTGGGAGATTATGGTCCATGGTCTGTCAGCTAGCGCTCCTCCTCTCCTGTCTCCAATGTGTGTGTGTGTGTGCGCGCGCGTGTGCGTGTCTGTCGCTTGTTTTGAGAGTTTGGCGAACGAGTATGCAGACCCGTATGGATGTTGCGCATGGAAATGTTCAGTTTTTAATCATAATTTTGTGCATCATATACTGTCATGCAGAGAGCAAAACCCGTGGTTTGCCTCGCATTGCGACTGACTGTGCTTGACTGCACTGTTTTGAGACAGCATAGCCGAGCTTACATGTCATGTGTGTTACTGTAAATATGCTAATAACGTAAGGCATGGTTTTTTCACTATCACCAGGCTTTCCCCCAGCGCTTTCTTATCAAGGCGGCCGCCTTGACTAAACCCCACCCCCGCCTTGGCTACGTTCCCCAAAAAAAAAAAAAAAAAAAAAAAAAAAAGCGTCCGAGGGCAAAAAAAAAAACTTGTAAAAAAAAAAACTTGTAATGCATGTTCAAGCGCAGGCACTAGGACAACATCGGTTGGACTAAATTGTGACACCTAGTGGTCGGATTTATTACTACGCCATGTGTGTCCATCCTCGAGGCCATATTTTGAAACAATTTTAATTTTCAATTCAATGGTTCAGCGAGAGATTCCAGACGTTGCCATATCGTCGGTGGAATAACTGAGAAGGTAAGTTGTAATTCTTGGGTTGCAGTTACGTCAGAATGCCCCTTCACTGGAGCGTGCGAATTTGAAATGGTGGACAACCAATGTGGACAACCCTGGCTTGGAGCCATTGAAACCCATTCAAAAGTACATTTTTTCCGATGTTCGACAGAATATTGTTAATGAGACCTTAAGACACACCATGGGTCTTGTTTAAAAGCTGAGAACCTCAGCTTTCCATACCTGAAAACGGTATTTTCCTAGCATCTACCAATCCGAAGGTAGCCTACTTTAAGTGCGGGGTTATTTTTCTAAAGATAGCTTTTGTTTCCTTGGAAACGGACGCGGTTTATGTGTTACTCACAATGATACAGTAACTCAGCTCATATGGTGGACAGGAAGCTCCTTGACAACGTAAACATGGACATGAGCGACTACTGCAAGCGGTTGGACCCGGCATGTAGGGAGAGATACTTGGCGATTGTGAATTGAGGCATTTTGGAAGGGGAAAACACAGTGTTGACCACCGTTTAAGGTTCGCGGCGTAAATAGCACATCACGCAAACTGCGTCCGTTTCCAAGGAAACAAAACGCTGTCTTTAGAAAAGTAACCCTGGACTTAAAGTAGGCTACCTTCGGATTGGTAGATGCTAGGAAAATACCGTTTTCAGGTATGGAAAGCTGGGGTTCTCAGCTTTTAAACAAGACCCATGGTGTGTCTTAAGGTCTAATTAAAAATATTCTGTCGAACATCGAAAAAATGTACTTTTGAATGGGTTTCAATAGCCCAGTTTATACTGCAGGCCATTGGCCCAGGAACTTAATCCCAGAAACCTAAACCCAGCCCCTGTACCAGTTTATACCGCCTGGGCTAGGCCAGAACTGGGCCAAACCAAGAACTGTTGTCCAGGTAACAGGTCCTCCTCAACTGCCAGGGCCACCAGTTAGCCCTGGTGCTTACAGGTCATTTTTGAATGGGTTACCACAGCTACCATTCCATTTAGAATTTTCAGTTGGCCTGCAGTATAAACGCACCAGGAACTCTAGCCCTGGGCTTAAGTTCCCAGGCTTCAGTTCCTGGGCCTAAGTTCCTGGGCCAATGGCCTGCAGTATAAACTGGGCTAATGGCTCCAAGCGAGGGTTGTCCACCAGCAGTTGTAGATCGCCACCAGGGGCAGCACTATACCGTCAACTGCAACCCAAGAATTGCAGCTGCTCATCTAAACGCTGTATTTACACTGTTATTGTATATATAATTAAATAAAACCCCCGAAACAGTATTCGTGCCGTGCGTGACATCAAACCCCGCCAACACCTCCCCCCGCGTGACATCGCGAGTGGCGCCGCCCCCCGCCACGCCGCCCCCCAGGGACAGACTCGAAGCCTCACCACCTTGACTAACCAATTTTCTGGGGGAAACACTGATCACTATTCACTATGCTAATTCTCTCACAATATCCAGTAGGCTACTCGGCACTGTGCACTATTAAATGCGGTCTCTTTTTATTTGCACCAAAGTAATCGTGACGCCAACACTACATTTATCCAAAAAAGTAGTAAACCCAATGAGGGTGACTAAGCTGGCGACATTGGGCCAAATCAAGAAAAGAACGGCAAGGTCCTTAATGAAAGTAGCCTACACTGTCAAATGTAAAGATGGGAAAACTGCCAATTAAGACTATGGTGTCAAAAGTACATTTTCCCCTTTGTGTACGACTAGAATGGCCCAATTTGACCTTAATTTTCCAAAAACTCCGCAAAACGGAAGGGGGGAACCCCCCTTCCGTACCAACCCCCCTCTCGGTCGCTTCGCTCCCTCGACTAGACTGCCGCTCCACACCAATTTTTTTTTTTTTTTTTTGCTGGGCTACAGCCCCGGATCTTTGCGCAACCTAATGACGCCCCTGGATGACCCCATCCATCCTCTTCACTCTGAGTTTGAACTGCTGCCGTCAGGGAGGCACTACAGATCATTCATTGCTAAGAAGAAAATTCCAAATGCAATTTCCATTGTCAATAAGCTATGGAAAAGCTAGAGATAGGGTTTTGAACTAACTGACTTGCATATGATGTGTGTGCTGGGAGGGGTGGTTGGAGGGTGCAGCATTTGTATGTGTGTTTTCTGTCTATCATCTGTGTTTATATCCTGTTTTTTACTCTGTGAGACCAAAGGCAATTTTCATGCTTGCATGATAATAAAGTATAATCTACCTATCTAATTTCCATTTAACATACAAATAGGTTTAAAATAATGTAAATTAAATAGTTGGTGCGACACGTGACAGAAGAGCAGTTATATCACTACAACGGCAACTTTCTTACATAATCCAGAGATTGATTTGACATTGAGAGAAATTGTTTCACATGACATAAAAGCCATGTAGGTGCAGAAATTGATGAAAACCATGTGGATGCATCTTAAAGGACCACTCTAATAGAAAACCATTCTTACATATTATGTGCACCATTATTCAAAACCCATAAACCTGAATCATTAATTAAGTAAAAATCATTTGGGTTTATAATTTTATAGTTTATAATTAATTTACAAAATAAACGTTTCTGATTGGACGTGACGTCNCACGATGAATTTCATGACTGAATTAAGTCTCTTTTTTTAATGCTTCAACGCTGTTTTATATGGCATTGTAGGCCTACTAATGATGTGGGTAGTTGTTGTGCCTACATGTTGGCAAACCTCTAGGTGGCACCGTTACCTCATAGATTTCAGAGCGTGGGTAGTGTTTACTCCAACGAGACGATGCAGGTAGAGCTTCAGACAGCTACAGCTAGCGAGACAAAGTGTGAGATGAGTTGCAGACATGACGCTGTTAATTTTGTCAACCAGGACGATGATGAAAATATTTCTTCAACACCCCATTTTCCTGTGACAATGACGAGACGATGCTTCTGTGACGGAGGTCATCTTGCACCTGCTCTTCCCCCTCGGGGATAGAACGTGCGATCTCGTCAACTACAACGGTCCGGCAATGGGAGACACAGTACGATACCGCTGGGCCAAGAGACCAGTCTCTCGGCCCAACGGCACGAGAGTGTATGAAGCTATTGGAGGGAAGTTTACCAACGTTCCACGCCAACTCTGTGCTAGTTAGCCTCCGTTACACTTACACAAAATAAAAATATGACGGAAATAAAAATTGATTTTCGTTAAGGAGACGAGCCATGGACGAATGGACATTAAAAATGTAATTTCAAAAAAATAATTTGTAATTGCTATAAAGTGTTTCTTGAGTTTCATAGAAGGTTGCGCTGTTCGTCTCTACAGGCAGTGCCTGGCGCGGGTGCGGCTCATTCAGTAGTAGAGTTCAGTTGAGTTTAGGCACTAAAATGTTTCCCAGAAAGAGAAAAGATAGCTGACGTTGAGGCAAGTGTTAATTTTGAAACATGTTCAACAATACTTTTGTCCATAAGACGTGTGTGTTTGTGCAGTCTTGATAGTAGTACCGTCGCGCCAACCTTCCTCTGATGCAGTCATTTTAAACCTCCTCGCGCATCCACTGTTCTCTTTTCCACTTACGCCTACCCCGACGTCCGTTGTCTGTTCTTTTGTAATGTTTGCTATATTGGTTGTTTAACCATATGAATAGGCAGTTCGCAAGCAAAACATGGAGATCGGATTCATGCATTTATTTAAATCAGACACACCGGGAGAAGTTTAAGGGATGAGCGCACTACAGGGGAAAAGTTGTTATAGTAGCCTAAGCGGCACGGCTACTGCAGTTTTGATAAGAATCAATGTGTGGACGATCGCTAAGGGGTTTAAAGTGCGGACATACGGAACTTGTTCCTGTCGAGGGCAACGCTAAAAGACCCAAGGAAGTAGACATCCCTTACAATATTGTCTCCCAGACATCCCAGGTTCTGAAAACGCATTGCTTAAACTTGGAGATGCTTATCAACTCTCGACATCCCGACAAAAACAAAACAGCATTAGTGTTCAAACCATCAATGTCATTTCTGTTGTCCAGTCTGCATAGAACAACTGCCAACTTCTTCCCAGGACTTTTGCAGGGTGTCCTACGTAGTGTGCGTGTATATTTGAAGTAGCCTATTGCACGCATGATGCACGAGTCATTATCTTTCTATGTCCTGCATTGCCAATTGAAAATAACACGAACTTGCATAGTCTAAAATCAGGAATATTTTATCTGACTTGCGGGCATCGGGGAGCCACTATCAAATATCAGGGAGACTTGTTCGACTTTATTGATGTCTGGTCTTCCCACTGCCTGCAATCTGCAGGCTATGAGTCACGCAGTCAGGTGAAGAAGAGCGTAGCCTATGTGATCCAATTCAAAAGCTAATGAGAGAGAGAGAGAGAGAGAGAGAGAGAGAGAGAGAGAGAGAGAGAGAAATCTGCACCTGGAAGTGTGTGTGCGTGTGTGTCTAATGCTCTTTTGCTCTATGCTGTTGAAATTACTTTTACAGGGCTGATTTGGGTTTTGGTGGAAAATATTTTAACAACGTGAATATTTGCTGCAATAGGCTATCTAGTAATAATTTGTGAAATAACGATAGCCCTTGCCTAGGTTATTTATTTTACACCAATGTTGACTAAAATGACTAAAATTTGAAATGTAGACTAAAATGACTAAAATTTGACTAAGACTAAAATTGATTTTCGTCATTTAGACTAAGACTAAGACTAAATTGTGAAAGCAATGACTAAATGTGACTAAAACTAAAATTGATTTTCGTCATTGTGACTAAGACCAAGACTAAATTTGAAAAAGCTGACGAAATTAAAACTGCCTGACTGACTATAACGTTTGAAAATGAGTCCGCATTGTTTCTACATTACAACTTAGTTCTTACAGATTTCATCACTTTTCAAACACAGTATGTTGAGGTAATTTGTGAACACCTGGCCATTACAAAAACATACAGTAGCAGCTGGAGAAATGACAAGATTAACAATGCGAAACGATAGCAGCATGAAGACATGGGATTGATGGCAGGCAAGAATGGGGTGTTAGATCGTTGGAATTATAATTTATAGGAGCCCTGACAGATACTGTATTTGGAAACGGATCGTGAGACTGCTAATGGTGCTCGCCTGGGTGTCAGTCAACTCGAATCGTATATTTGAACTATAACATCACTATCGTATCCGCACTCAAATTTCACAGCTCCCACTGTGTGCACAGATCCAGTTAGCCAAGGCGCTGCTAATGACCCGGTGTGCGTTCCATTCCCCACACTGTGCACTGTGTACTGAGATGCAGTGCACTTCCCACCCTCAACTTAACGGCAAATAAGTGCAGATATTTTGACTGACACAAGTGCGTGGATTTAAACGTAGGGCACTGGTGATTTTTCATCTTCTGACATCAATTCCGGCTCGTGTTTGTTTTTGGGGGGCGGGATTAAGAGTGTTGAAAAACGGTTAAAACAAACAGTCCTTACTACTGAACAAAACAACTTCTGTACATTAGAGTTCTGTTTCTGGACACATGGAAACACGTTTGAAACCATGTAAACCTATAGTTTTCTATTAGAGTCGTCCTTTAAAATCGCATCATGATTTAATTCAGTGGTGTAGTACGTAGAACGCAACGCAGGTATACCCACCTCAGAATTTCAGGCATGTAAGTATACCCACCTAAAATCGATTAATCCTTTATTTAGAATAGCACAAATACAGTATGCCCACTTCAAAAAATGCTCAAATATACAGTATACCCACCACCACAAAAAAGTAGACTACACCACTGATTTAATTTGCTTCAAAATCTGATGGAAAAGAGCTGCTGTGTCACAGCGCACAAACGGGTTGATTCTGCTGTTAGCGTCCAGGCCTTGTGCTTGATCCGATCAGCGATTGGTAGCCAGTGCAACTGGATGAATAGAGGAGTAACATGGGTTCTTTTGGGTTGAGTGAATACCAAACGTGCTGCTGCATTCAGTCAGTCTTGTTCCATATTTGACTGAATTGTGCTGCTTAATGAAACATTATAAGACATATTAGTACTCCTTGTGATCCTAAGTTATACTCTAGCCTTCACTGAACTGCATTTGGGGGCTTTTTTTGGTCACTACCGACAGACAAAAACGTGATGGTCTTAACATCTGACAGACGAATAAAAAAACTACAGAAAAAGTTTTTTTTNTCGGAAGGAGTTTTATGTGTTTTTCACATGTTTTAAGATTATGCTTAAAATATGTATCTACAATTATGTTTAATTATTAATATAATTCTTTGCATAATTCTTCGCATATTTTATTACTTCTAATTGTATCTGACTGTGTTGACTAAACTAAGTAAGTAATAGCCTCTTTTATGAAAAAAGTGAAATTTGGGGAGCTTGACCGATACATTACTGCACAGCCAAGACCTTCGTCTATGATAATATACCTCTACATTTTTGGTTTGAAAAATAATGATACTAATGCTGATGTTGATGATTATTTTTAATACAGACTCCTGAAAAGACGTCGTCAAATTCTTTTAAGAAAGAAGGTGCGTCATGTTTTTATATTCTGTTCTATATATTCTATATTGTGTTTTTAATATTCTGAATCGTGATTTTATATTCTGTAGTGAAGTAGAGTGACCATGTTGTTGCTTATGTACTGCTGTGTTTTTCTGTCCTGCAGATGTTCCTCCTCCTGGGCCGATCCAGTTTGTCTCAGTGCAGCCAGACTCAGTGTCATTACGCTGGTCACCTCCAGAGGGCGCTCCTGGTCACCGCACCTTCAAGGTCACCTGGATAGGAGGTCAAAAACATTGCAACTTTCCGGTAACAGATGTGGCTTTAGAGGTGACAGACCTGATTCCAGGAGAGAAGTACCACTTCACTGTGGCCACCCTCAGCCAAGATGGCCTCCAGAGCACACCTGTGGAGGGGGCTGTTCATACTGGTGAGGTGTAAATAACAATAATAATAAAAACTCTCTACTCTATGTGGATTTTTATACTTCTAGTCCCAGTAAACATAAATGTCTGTTGGGGTAAGGCAGGTAAAATGTTTATATATTGTGCTGTATGATAGACCGGTGTTTATTAGCATGGGCATGGAGACACCACAGAGTACAGTAGACTAATTGCCACAGACTGAGAAGGTGAAACAGACTACACGTGTCATTGTAATGAAGTTGTTTTGCTTCCAGTCTGAGGATAGTCACCATATTGCTACAAATATAATATATTAATCTGGAAACCGCTTGGCCAGACAGACTGCCTCAGAAAATGTTACACAGAATCACTAGCCTGCCAAGCCTTTCCAAACGATATGTCTCACAGATTCACACAGAAAAAAGCAGATAGACTCAGACAGAGTGTTGTCTCCTTTTGGATAATTTCAGATGGTGCAATACCAGACCAATTATGTTCTACATGCTCTCCTCTTTTAGAGGTCCCTGCTCCAGACTTTCTCCAGGTGGATGTGAGGTCACTCACAGCCACTGTGTCATGGACCAAACCAGATGGCGTGAACCGGGTGACTTACCTGCTGGAGATCATCAAAGACCGGAAAGACATTCGCACCTTCCAGATAGACTCCTGCCAGTACACCATCACTGACCTGCAGACTCCAGCAGATTACACCATCAGTGTCACCACTGTGGTCAGCAATGGACGTCAGAGTAAACCAGCCTGCATAAAGTTCAATACAGGTAGGTGAACCCATGGTAGAACGTTAGACTAGAGGTGACCCCGCCTGCCCTGTCACGGCAATCCTGGCAGTCATTATTTATAGGTAGACCTGAGCATTGTAAATGAATAGAGAAGAGGGGCTCGCCTCTGTCAAAATTAATTTTATCGACTCATGTGACTTGAAGCGATGCTGTCCCATTTTTGGAAATAAGCCCATTAATTTGAAAATCCACTCCCGTGTCATGCATGGTCCGGCTATGGCTGTGCAATGATATGAAACAATGGAACTGTGTGTTTCTGTATACTTCCCTTCCCTTCTTATCGTATTACCAGGAATTCCGGAAGTATACAGAAACTACAGTTCCATTGTTTCTATCGTTGCTCCATTATGAGCAATGAAAGAGGGGCTAAATGGCTACAAAAGGGTCTAAATAGCTACAATATTTCCAGCATCAGTTTTAAGTTATTTTGGTAGACATTTACCCACACATTTCAAATAAGGTCTTTGTTGGGTGTGGTGGTTTGGTGTGTTGATGTATATTTTTTACAGAATTGTGTGATTTTTTTTGATGGGGCTTGCGTCGTTCAATGTGAATTTTCCTATTGTTGTTACTTTGTTAAATTTAGTGTTTTGCAAATTCAAACTATATTCTAATACATGATACAATTCTAATTTATATATTTTTGGGATACCCTGTTGAGGGTTTGACACTTTTACTATATGTTGTTTTTTGTGCCCACCCCTCTTTATTTGGAATTAAATTTCAATTAAAAAGAGGTAATTATTCCGCCGCAAATTATTATTACCTACTGTATTTCGGCGAAACTCAGACGTCCTGGGGTAATTTTACATAGGCGCGCCGTCTGAACTCCCTTGTAATGTCTGTGAATTGACTAAATAACAGACATTTATTTATCCCGTCCGAATGCGCCCCGAAATAAAATCACGGAGGTCCAGGAGTAATTGCGAATTACCAGGGGTCCATAGGTAATATTTATCCCGTGCGAATCGGGCTCAAGTCAAAGTATGTACTCCAAACTCTAAAATGCACAGAAACAATGGTTTACACAAAAGATTTGTGTTGAAAACTAAAACGTTTACTTAAGTCTTACATAAAATCAGACATGTTATGTGAAAACAAATGTTATGTGAAAAAATAAAATTTTGAATGTTTTAGTAGCTGCAACTCAAAGATCTAACATGCTCCATTAACATAAATATTTCGAGAATGATGCAAAATGATGCAATTATTATGTAGTAAAGAGTTACAATCTTAAAGTAAACAAGCACAGATTTTTTTTAGGTATATTGGCTCTAAGTTTTTGATTTCATTTTTGATTTAAAAAAATATGTTTTCCCATTTTAGAGTCAAAAAAAAAATCTTGGTTGGTTTATACTAATGCACTAGGCTACCACCCATCTGTTTAAACCAAATATAACATGAGCTTTAATTCCACAAACCTGAACAATGCTTTATATCAAGTTTTTTTTGTTCCATGTGGTTGACAAACAACAGTAGACAATAACACAACAATCATACAATACACAACAATCTGTTCTAAAATGTAGACCCAGTCGATACAGTCAACAGTCAATACATTACAAAGAATCAACCTCAACACATTAGGCAATTTAGTCATTTATTTGTTGTCCATTTCTGAATCTTTTATTAGGAGTTGGTGGCTGAAGGAGATCCATATAGCCTAACTTACAATAACATTTCTCCCAAAATAGTGTCAGACTTCACAGCACAGTCAGTTGTTTATCCTTTGAAGTGTTGAGTAGAGCTGATGGATCATAGAGTTCTGGTGGTCCCATATCGGCTGCCTGTGGAGCATAAATAATAAGTTTAAGGCTTTCATGAGGACTTGTTGGATTAGGCCCCTACAGCATGATCACTGTATACTGTTCGTCATATGTAGCATTATGTATTTGGTGTTTTAAGGTCTCTAAAGTCATTGTTTTTTTCATGTATTTGTAATATTCCCGATGGATAAAGGACTGTTCAGTCAGCCATTACATGAACTTCATTCAAAAATGATTCAATCAGTTGTAAAAATTCAACATGACATCAGAAAAGGCATTGAACCACTCTTTTTATGACCAGGTAATGTGTCTCATCCTATTTATTTGTAGGACCCCCTCTGAATACAAAACAACTTGTTTTTATTTCCCCTTTAACTTTCAGAAGCAAAATCCAAGATTGCTGACATTATAGCAAAATAAGGACATTTTGGTGTTTTAACCCATTAAGACATGGCGTTATAAATTTGCTGTTACCAGAATGGCAATGACCAAATCGTAGTGCATTACTAAAGGCCCTGTGTCATGTCATAGTATTGTAGTGCTATGGTAGTTAACTTTCAATGACTATTACAGCATGCCACAGGAGGTAAGGCGTGCATTAAGGGGCTACGGTCTATAAAGCCATTCTGCAGTATTGTACGCCTATTGGTAATATTTTGATAGGCACATAACTGTCATTACATGAAATGTTATCAACATTTATCTCATATTTTGCCAAAATTCAACATGGTGTCCAAAAACCCTTGAACTAGCAAATAACCTAGATCTCATCTATATCTGAACTGACCCCTGATCTCAATAGCATAGCAGCAGGTGGAGCCGGTGTGATTTATGACAGGAGTGGAGCCCTCTGTCCATCCTCACGATGCCTCAGTCTCAGAGGTAGAACATCTGAAGTTTGGGGTGACACACCTTAAATGTTGTGTGCAAAGATTGGCTTGCAATTTGCCAGTTGCAAAAAAAAGGCCAGTTGCCTCCAACTAAACTCTATAGACTGATCAGGAAGTACAAAAAAATCCTATTAATTAATTTCATAGAATTATCCAGAAGAGTGGGCAATAGGACTACCTCATTCCACACATTAATATAGAGAGAATACTCTGTAGCATCATTGAGGTAGACATGGGCGCCGCTAGGGGGGGAAAGATGTTACAGATTCTAAGGGCCCAAGCACTGACAGCACTGACAGGGGCCCTTATGGGGGCCCAAAAATCAAATCTATTGTGGGGCCCAACATTTCTGGAGGCAGACACAATTTACATTCACACTTGTGCCACCAATACTTCATGATGCCAAAGGTCTTACAAAGGTATGATAGTGTGGCCATTACTAGGGTCATGGGTGTACACTGACTGTCATGCCAAAGAGCCTAGTTCTGTGAGCAGTCTGAGAGCATGGCAAGATTGTTGGAATTGGAGCAATGCAGCATCCCAGGCTGAACATTTGGTTTCATAGCCTTCAGATAAGCTGAAGGCGACCCTGAAGCAACTTTGTAGGCCTTGGCCTTGACATAGGCAGCCAAACCAGTGCATATGCAATGCTACTGTACAGGTAGCACTGCATAACAGGTACTGTACATTAATTGATTCATAGTAATTTTTGTTTGAACAATAATTTGGACCTGCACAAAATCTTGTGCTTAAATGTGCTTAAATTCACAAATGAATGGCTTTATAGACCTGAAAGCATTATGTTAATATTGATTTTGCTATATGAAATGTCGGCCATCTTGGATTTTGTAATGGATTTAGTTTATGCGATGGCTGACTTCAGTCTTGTAACAAATATTACCAATAAAAGTCAACAATGGCTGAATAGACTTAAAAAATACTAAATATGCCAATTTTGCCAAATATGATGTCAGCCATCTTGATTTTCACACTAAAAAACAAGCAAAACATTGGAAACAAGTGGTTTTCTATGAAATGTTGTCCTGGAAATAAAGAAAAGATGAACTGAAGAAACTCAATCTTTAAAACAGCATTAATGGGGAATATTCTGTACACAATGGCAGCCATCTTGGATTTGCCACTAAATATTAAGGAAAAAATTGGAAACAGGTGGATTTGTATTCGGGGGGTCCTAGAAGTTAAAAAAAATGCTGAATGGAAAAATCTATATGAAATGTTCCTAAACTTACAACTGAACCTGCACTATATCCAGACCACAGCAGCTCAAACATTGTCTTAGCCTAGAAATCTAGACGACCCTAGAGGCCGCAAATTGAATTTGCTCCCGGGACAGCTTTGCTGTAGGGGTTTGGCGCGGCCAGGCTAACATTGTCTTGCTTTACCTAAGCATTTTTCTTTTGTAATTTCACTCAAAATTAAATGTGAAAATATTGCTAATTAAGAGTCATGGAGTCAAAGGAGTCATGGGTCTGGTGGCCATACATTTTCATACCATGTCAGGAAGTCTGAAAGTAGGTAAGGTTATCTCCATGTTGGGGATTGAACTTGCAACCTTTGAGGTTGAGGACCAGCTGTTTAACCACTACTCCATGGTCGCCTCAGCTGTTGACATCTAACCACTCATATGTCAGATAGAGTTCCAATTTACAAACTCAAAGATATTGTGTTAGAATGTCAGTTGTACTTAAAAACACAATGCTAACCAGAGTTAATTTATTGGTACCTGAAAACCTGTTGAGAACACCTAAAATGTGTATGTCATCTGGACATTTTTGCAATATTGAGTACTACTTGTACAGCGTACACTTTTCTAGTTCATAGTACTGTTGGGGAATACAGTGTACAATAATAGCTTACTTGACAACATGCCATTGTCACTGTGTACAGAGGCCCCATCTCCACAGAATATACAGGTGAAAGTGAAGTCACTCAAAGCCACTAATGTGACATGGACCAAACCAGCTGGAGTCGACCAAGAGACTTACCTGCTGCAGATCATCAAAAATGGAGGCCAGGAAGAGATCCACACCATCCACAGAGACTCCTGCCAGTGCACCATCACTGGCCTACAAAGCCCAGCAGATTACATCGTCAACGTCACCACTGTACTCAGCAATGGCTGTCAAAGTCAACCAGCCTCCAAAACCTTCACAGCAGGTGTCTGAGCCAATAGCTGTTATTGATGTCTAAACTGTGGTGCCGTTATATAGATCACATTCACAGGTGTACTAGCTCATGATGGGGAACTAGCGTAGGGAGAATAGTCAAAAGAGGTAAAAGGTGGTGTGTGGTAGTAGAGAAAAGATTATGGAGGCTCCTGTAGAGGTTGTTGAGTTGGGCTGATCTGACTACGTATGTGAAATTATTTAGTCATTAGAAAAAGACGTTTACGTAGAGTAGAGTAACTTTATTGGTCCTGAAGGAAATTAAGGAATAAACGTCTTCATTCCACTCTATTTGTTTGTACACTTACTTTGATTGGTCACTTACTTACTCACTAGGTTGGCTGTCTTGTTTAATTAATGAAGAACAATGTTGTGTTTGCAGGTTCACCCCTGAGGATCGTCCTGATTGGGAAAGTTGGAACAGGGAAGAGTGCCACAGGAAACACCATTCTGGGGAGAGAAGCATTTCAGTCCACACCCTCAGCCTCATCTGTCACTCAAACATGTCAACAAGCATCAACCGCAAGCCCACGTGAAATACTGGTGGTTGATACTCCTGGTGTGATAGACACAGGTAGAGATCAAACTGAAGTTAGAGAGGAGCTCCTTAAGTGCATTCAGTTCTCTGCCCCAGGCCCCCATGCCTTCCTGCTGGTCATTACAGTAGGTCGCTTCACTGACGAGGAGCGGAGAGCAGTCACGGACCTCCAGGAGATCTTTGGGGAGAGGGCCAAAGACTACATGATCGTCCTCTTTAGCCGTGGGGAAGATCTTAAAGGCCTCAGCTGCAGTATTGAGCAGTTTGTGTGCCGTTCCCAAAGACATCAGGAGTTGATCAGGAGCTGTGGAGGGAGATACCATGCGTTTAACAACAGGAGCAGTGACAGGACTCAGGTAGATGAGCTGGTCACAAAAATAGATGAGATGGTGGCAGGTAACGGTGGACAGTATTATACTACATAATAGGAAAGTTTGGAGCCCTGAGGAAGGTCAGTAGACCGAAAGCTTGGCCTATCGTTGAAAGAACGCAAAGGGGATTTAAGTGTGCAGACATTTTTCTTTCAATTTTACTAGATAGTAGGAAAACCTGGGTCACAAGGAAATACTTTCCCTGTCATGTCGGTCCTTTCTCCTACAGAATATAGGGTAGTAAATACATGCATATGTCAGGCCTTCCTCCCACAGAATACTGTATACTTGATTTTCCAACCAGCCCTATGATAAACCATGATTGTTCAATTTTGATGTATGAAATTACTGATCATTTTCATGAATAAAATGATAGCTATGCAGCTTAATGTCTCAAAGCCCTTATTTCACAAACACAATTCAATATCACACCAAAACACACAGACCAACCCCCCACCTCCCCACCCCCCTTCTCTCTCTCTCTCTCTCTCTCTCTCTCTCTCTCTCTCTCTCTCTCTCTCTCTCTCTCTCTCTGGGATAATTCCACTTTTTACACATTAAAAGATGGATTTTCATGTCTCCATTTTACCATTTTAGCTGCAAAACTTTCTGTACTTTGGTCATACTAGTAAATAATAGTCCATAACTTGGTAGATATTCATGGTAGTAATGTATTACTAAAGGCCCTGTGCACTGTCATAGTGGTGTAGTACTATGGTAGTAATGTATTACTAAAGGCCTTGGCACCAGGCTTGTACGAAATTCCGAATTGAAAGAATTTCCATTCAAAGTAATGCCATAATACGAACACTAGGTGGTGGTGTTCTATGTACTTTCAATGGGTGGTGTAGATTAAACTCAAAGAAATTCAAGGTAATGACACCACCCAGTGTTCTTTGAATTGAAATTCATTCAATTCGGAATTTCGTACAAGCCTACTGTGTACTGTCATAGTGGTAGTACTATGGTAGTAATATATTACTAAAGGCCCTGTGTACTGTCATAGTGGTGTAGTACTATGGTAGTAATGGCCCTGTGTACTGTCATAGTGGTGTAGTACTATGGTAGTAATGTATTACTAAAGGCCCTGTGTACTGTCATAGTGGTGTAGTACTATGGTAGTAATGTATTACTAAAGGCCCTGTGTACTGTCATAGTGGTGTAGTACTATGGTAGTAATGTATTACTAAAGGCCCTGTGTACTGTCATAGTGGTGTAGTACTATGGTAGTAATGTATTACTAAAGGCCCTGTGTACTGTCATAGTGGTGTAGTACTATGGTAGTAATGTATTACTAAAGGCCCTGTGTACTGTTATAGTGGTGTAGTACTATGGTAGTAATGTATTACTAAAGACCCTGTTATGCTATTGTATAATAGTACTATGGTAGTAATGTATTACTAAAGGCCCTGTTATGCCATTGTAGAATAGTACTATGGTAGTAATGTATTACTAAAGGCCCTGTTATGCCATTGTAGAATAGTACTATGGTAGTAATGTGTTACTAAAGACCCTGTTATGTCATTGTAGAATAGTACTATGGTAGTAATGTATTACTAAAGGCCCTGTGTGATGTCATAGTGGTGTAGTACTATGGTAGTAATGTATTACTAAAGGCCCTGTTATGTCATTGTAGAATAGTACTATGGTAGTAATGTATTACTAAATGCCCTGTTATGCCATTGTAGAATAGTACTATGGTAGTAATGTATTACTAAAGGCCCTGTTATGCCATTGTAGAATAGTACTATGGTAGTAATGTATTACTAAAGGCCCTGTTATGCCATTGTAGAATAGTACTATGGTAGTAATGTATTACTAAAGGCCCTGTTATGTCATTGTAGAATAGTACTATGGTAGTAATGTATTACTAAAGGCCCTGTTATGTCATTGTAGAATAGTACTATGGTAGTAATGTATTACCTTTTCAGTGACTATTACAATGTTCCAGAGGCGGCTTGATGTCTGGTAAGGGGCTTTGTATGGAGTCTGTATCACAGAAACACACAGCAGGCGAAATTCACATTTCACTGCAGTTCACGTGTGAGACAGCAGAGAGCGCCAGAGACTCATACTTCCCCTCTGCTAGTGGCTTCTAGAGGCTGACATGATAAGGGGCCGAGTGTCAGTTTCTCGCTCTGGTGTGTGTGTGTGTGTGTGTGTGTGTGTGTGTGTGTGTGTGTGTGTGTGTGTGTGTGTGTGTGTGTGTGTGTGTGTGTGTGTGTGTGTGTGTGTGTGTGTCTGTGTCTGTGTCTGTGTGTCTGTGTGTGTGTGTGTGTGTGTGTGTGAGCGCTTGCAAGCCTCTCTGTAAATGAGCACCACTGGAGTGGTGGTAATTGATGAAAAGAAATGAATAGTAACAGCAATAAGCCTCACAGTACAGGACGAGTCCCCTGTTGTAGCGTTACACAGTACGTAGGCCTACTGTATATTTGTAGACATTCTACTAGTATGTCATCTAGTAAGTAGGCCTACTGTATATTTGTAGACATTCTACTAGTATGTCATCTTCGTATCCCACAGACTGTATACAATATTGTCTGACAGTGCATTGTATGCAGTGCTGTCAGTTTAGAATCATCTAGTAAGTAGACCATTCACCTACAATACCGCTGAGCTGAAACGCTGACATCACACATAGCGGCATCGAAACCAGATCATTCAGATCTTCAGGTCTGAATTCAACAGTTATCACAGTGTATTGTATGTTGCCAAAACGTGGCTACAGCGAACCATTTTTACTCCTTACACTAACATGTAACTACATCGAGATGGTTTCTTTCTCTCTACTCGACTTTCCTCTCTGCCAAACCTGTTTGCATGCCAAGCAAGCATCACTCCGGCGAAAATAAGTTTCCCTTAATTACTGGGATGATGTCACAGCCTCCCTTTTCCGTATCTGAGTTTACATCTCGGATTCTGGCGTCTGGGCAGTGCCGGGGGTCCGGGAGATACAGAACAGCATAACATAACGGCAGACTCCAGAGCGAGCCCCGAACGGTCTGCTTTGCTGGGATTCCCTCCGGGATGACGCGGCCACGGCGCGCGCCCATTGGCTGGAGGCAAAAGGCGAATTCGCCATTTATGGAACTCTAGTCTCGCGCCCGAGCCGAGTCCCGCCGACCAGACCAGACCATTCCGTCGTCACGTCAGCCCGCAGCCTCGAAGTTTAACTTTCCACTCGCGCGGGGACACAACAGGAGCACACACAACGGCAGCCCGTGCCACTGCGCCTCGAGACTGAAGCTCGGACGCGGATCCGCATAAAATGGGCAGCGGTGAAGACGCGTCCTGAGGACATACGAAAGGCATATCTACCGGAATATCACCCGGGATAGCCATACGAAAGGAACGGAACTTCATCTGGATAACTACTGTACGCGAGACTTTACGCACTCCGTTTTCCGTCCGCTCGTTCAACTGATCGAGAAAAAGGACCAAGTCAAAGAAAATTCCCACCTGTCCGCCTTTCACATCGAATCTCACTTTCTCTAAGGAACCGCTTGTTTACTACGGTCTGAAAATGGTAAGTAACCTAGTGATGATGTGTGGAGTTGTTTTACTTTGTTGCTGGTTGGGTTGGTTTGGTTACACCGCGTCCGCTGCTGCAGTCTGTTGCAAGCGAGCAAAAAATATGGAGCGCGTTGGGATATTTGGGGAAAATGTCCCGTTTGAGTCCAAGTCGCCGAGCAGTTACCCAGCAGGGGAAGAGAGTGGAGCAGAGAGGAGGAGGTTTGGTTTGGATGAGGAGAGCTGTGGAGGGGCCTAATAAAGCCCTGTTCTGCCGGAATCATACAGCACACACACACTTACTGCCAATGGATGCATGCGTAAAAAGTAGACAGTCAAAATGCAGTATAACCTCAACACATAGAGAGTACTCTGGCACCAAATACACTCCAGAAGGTGTTATATTTACTCTCAAAGTGTTGAGAGTTACTACTGCATTTTGTATTGTGTAGAAACATTATAGGCACATCCGAATCACATAGCCTACTTCTTAAGGTAAATAGCCTATAAGTGTTTGATTCTGCACGTTATGTAGCCTAAGCACGGCACGTGTAGCTCTCTTGTCTCTCTTTTCCAGATCTAAATGCTATTCTGGCATTATAGGTCAGCTACGTAGGCTATTAACTGTCAAGGTGTGCACATCTATTGGCTGTAGGTGTGTTTGATCTATAGGTGTAGGCGGCCTAATTGTAGTGTGTGTTGACAATGTGCATATTGTGATACGGACTGAACTAGGACATGAACGCGCATTGTGTGGCGGTCGGACTTGTTTGTCTGTCAACATCAACAACAATAGCATTCATCGAAACCGACCGCCCGGGTTCATAGCCAGTTTGGTGCTGTCACTGTCCCACTGTAGTAGTTCATTATTCACCAATAGGTCTGCTGAAGCCAGCGCAGGGGCAGTAGGACCTAATGTGCCAGTTTGGGAACACGTCAGACCTTCTTTGTTTGTCTGATATCTTTATATGATATAGGCCTAGTCATATCGTTGTTTGTTTTGAGCTATGCTGTAGTTATGTCATCATCGGCAAGTGTTTGTTTTATGCTACCTACTGCTCAACACCCGCTGGTGTCAGCTGGAGAGAGATAGACCTACTATAATCTGTCTGGTGGGCTCGTGGAAGGACAGGTCTGGTTGCTGTTTATCAGTGAGCGTCTGGATTGTGGGTCAGAGAGAGACAGGAGACTTTGACCAGGAAGCGACAGATTAATTCCCAACACCGCCGGTGTGGAGCTCCAGCTGAAGGCGGATGGCTCGCGGCACTTAATAGCCTACCTGTAGCTCCGCCAGAACCGTGCACTGCAAACAAGGAAACATTAGCAAGCTTATTTTTTCTAGTTTCAAGTAAAAGTATCTAGTCAAGTAAAAATGTATTGTCTAAAATGTCTAAACAGTAGGTATAGCAGGCCTAGCCTATAAATAGTCTAATTAGCCTAGCTCTAAATTCTAGTTTAAAAGTAGGCCTAGGCCTATTAGTCATTAGATGATTTGATGTCATAGTCATTTGTCATAGTCATAGTCATTAGATGATTGTTTTTTTTGTTTTTTTTTAACTCAAATTAAGTTTGATTGTTTTTTTCATAACTTGAAACTAGAAAAATAAGCTTGCTAAAGACCTCCTTTTTTGCAGTGTGGCGATTGTAGGTCAAGGTATGGTGGTGTGACGTCAGCGAGCGCTAGCGCGGGCAGCGCTCCGGTGTCAGGCAGGTAAACAGCCTCGTGGA